>NC_054055.1:46980461-47283711 GCF_017639655.2 Falco naumanni
ATCTGAAGATGATAATTGTCTTTTGTCTGTAATGTTAAAAAGAAAGGAAACTTCCTAATAAAAAAAAAAAAAAAAACAAACCCCCCAAAACCACCTTACCAATACATATACAGATTGCAAAGCAATGCATCTTCTATGCTGTACATATATACACTCCACAGAAGCTCACCTTGCCACCTTGTTTAAAGGTAGTACTGTTCATAACTTTTTTCCTCTTCCCCTTCTCTAGTTGAAAGGCAAGGACGGGAAAAAAAGATTCCATTATTTCCCTTTCTCCATTATAGATCCTGGGAGACACCCTTGGCAGTTTTTCCCTTCTGTTTGCACTGGTAACATTTCTTCCGATTAACACTGCTGTTCTAGGGAATGAGAAGACTCCCTGCCTCCCCCCAGACTTGTCACTGAAAACATGAGAGCTTCTCAATCAGTACCTTTCAACCTTGTTCACAAGAAAAAAAGGACAGACCATGCACATGGGTTTCAAATACATGGAGGGAAGGAGGTTGGATGCAAGGAATGGGGGGAGACTAGTACGGCTAAGAAGGCTGCTGCTACTTTTTAAAACATAAAGAAATGTATCTGAGTTTCCCTTCAACTTGTCTCAGCTACATGCAGGCACAAACTCTTTAACTGCTCACAAAAAAGATAGCGACACTAACACCAATTTTAAATTTTGAAGAAATGCATGAGTGATTCAGTACACCTCTGACAAATACCTCTCATGGAAGAAAAAACCCCCACCGACCCACCACCAAAAACCAGCAGGGGAGATGGAAACCTCCATCTGATGGATCTTCTTGCAGACTTTGAGAAAGCAGCAACATAAAAAGTAGACTAAAAAATCCTTTTGGAAAGAGTCTTCAAAATCAGTAACCCTAGACTTGCCTTGTATTCTCCAGACTCCCAAGCAGACCAAAAAAATCTCCAAAATGCATTTTAGACTAAATCCTTGATAAACTGCATCTTTAGGACTCAAAACAGCAGGTTATGAAATAGAAAGCAAATAAAGATCTGAAACGTCGATCCACTCACTGCAAGGTCTCTGCTTATGTGAACACCCTTTATGCAAAAGGCAGATTTTGCATATATATTTGTAGATTCAATATTGACCAGCAAAAAGTCTTCCTTTTCATTTATCAAAGCATAAATCTACAATTTTTGCAAAAATCCTAGGTTTAAATTAATAGTTCAACTACAGCCGATTCCTTTGATGCACTTGCTCACACTCAATGACATGTCAGTTTTTGCAAAGACTTCCCTAACAATGAAATGTCATTTGATGTACTATAGTTATGTAATGGTACCAGAAGCTTGTCCTTTAGGAGGAGAAAGAATCAGATGGTGCAAAAATTAATCCCACTGACTTGAGTTAGGTCTGACTGATACTTTGTTACTTTAAGCTAGAGAAAACAGTGGTCACCAGAACATAGGCTTCTTTTTCTACCACTGGTAACACTTCAGAAAATTGTAATCACAAAGTTCCCAAAAGAAGGAGAAACTTACATTGTGCGTCCAGTTACTTAAAGTTACTTATAGATGCTTTAGTCCTGAGATGCATGGTAGCTTAAACACTGAAAAACTTGATTTTCTATTTCTAGAATTTAAATTAGAGTGTTCAGTCTATAAAAATGTATGTTTGAAAACAATTATTTGCAACTTTTCCTTAGATGATACAGTTAACATTGGCTAGCAAGTTTCAGCATGGAGTGTTAAAAGCATGCCAGCAGCTTTGTTTGCCACTGCTTCTAAAAAATTCATGACATATACAAATCTGCATCTTTTTTTCTGCTTAAGCAAAAATCATTATTATTACTCAAACACAAACTAGTTAGATTATCTATAGGATTTATAAACTTGATTTGCAGCAAGCCAATGAGACTATCATAGCTAATAATCTTATGGTATGTTTTCTTATCTGGCATGTTTGGAATTCCAAACAATCTCATGTTCTGAAAACCTGAAGACATTATTTAGCTTGAGCAGAATCCAGGAATAAGATCAGGTAAATCTTCTGGAAGGTTTTGGTGTAAAGCAAGATGCAAACCTTGTGAAGTTCACATGAAGCAATAGGCCCAAAGACTCCCAAGATCAGGGAAGGGCCATTTTTCTGGAATTATTATAAAGCACATTAACTATTTTCAGTAATCTCTTAAAAAGACAAAATAAAGCATTGGCTCAAGGACATGAAGAAATTTTATCTTCCCTTTGCAGCAAGGAAACAGTGGTGGAAGTGACTCAACCTTAAAGGCAAGATGAGGTGACCGCTGTGCAAAATCTCAGGTAGCCTAACTGAGCACAGCATTTCCAGGGAGTCTGAAAGTTCTGGTATGGGTGAACACTGGAAAAATAATGTAAGTTTCATCCCATAATTGGCACTGACAGCAGAACACTAATCACTGTATATCTGAAACGCCCAATCCTTTGGATTTCTGATGGAAAACTAGGTCAGAATTTTAGGAAATTTAATATCCCATTGACATACTAGACAAAAATCATGGTACGTATTTGCAGACTGTCAGAGTTATTAAAAAATCCAAACCATACAAAAAGCCACTCCAACAATATTCAAAGAATTCCAAACAAATAGTATGAAATTAATTTAGAAGTATTTTGCTAATGTTATTTAGTCAGAAGTGGAAATGCAAATATTTTCACTAAAAAACCCTGGCCTTACAGAAGACAGTTAATAGGTGCAGCAATTTTAGCCATTTCACTTTTTCCTTACCTCATCAGATCCTGGACTAAATTCATATCCAATTGCATAACATTTGAAACCATAAAAACAAGCCTTTTCATCCTTCACATAGTCTGATGCAGTCTCCAGAGAAAAAAGAGCTTCATTTCCTTATAGGAAGTAAAAGGATACATAAAATACATTATAAAGATACTAATATTTCTCCTCTTTTTGTATGTTTTTTCTACATGACCATATATGAAACCCAGGCTTTAAATGTAAAGTAAAACCATGAATAACACATAGATCACCACTTGAAACAAGAAACCTAATATCAAATTACTAGAAATTACTGCAGTATCTATTTATTACCTGGCAATACTAATACCATGGTGGGCCATCCTGAAGATCCAGAGAATTTTTTCAGTTCTATCCATGAATTAAGGTTTTCATGAACAGAAGCATGCTTTGGTCCAAATCCCAGACTCTGTGCAATTCTGACAGGAATTAGTAAACGAAGAACATCCTCTGATTGAGCAGTGCCACACTGAATGTCAAACTCTATTGTTATCCACCTGACACATTCAGGAAAAGTCACCTACAACAAAACAATAGCCTAATTATGTACAAGTTTTGGGGGCAGGGGGAGGGGATAAGTGGGCTTGGGGGGTGGTTGTTTTTTACATTTTTTCATTTCCATTTAGTTTTAACTCTTTAGACTATGAAAGTGATTCAGTTATGTAATTCTGTACAGTTGTTTTGACATGCTTTTGATTAACATTAACCTGATTTATTCTTTGAAATTCAGATATACCTGAAATGCCTTACTGAATTACAATCATGTATTATAACTTCTGTTCAGATTAAGTATTTGCACTTATGATACTATTCGTGATTGTTTTTAAGAACTCTGCACAGGATCATTAAACAAAACAACCACGAACTACTATAAACATGTAGCTCTCAAATACCTTTTTGAATGCAAACTTCAAAAAACATATTCAATATTTCTTTTGGGCAATCCTAGAAAAGTACACAGCAGCTGAATCACACTTGTGAACATGGCCTGCAGTATGACAGCATATAGCTACAGAAAATCAAATGCAGTAGCAACTAAGTTTAAGTCTTCAGATGAGCTCCATAAACGTTTAGAACAACAATTAGCATCATTGCATCAGGAAGATCATATAACAACTACATTTTCTGCAGTGGATGTCTTGCTGCCTCACAGGACAAGCAAGCAGAATAGTAGAATAATAATTAATGACCTCCTCCAGCTCTTACTCAATTCCAGGTTTGCAGCCTCTGTATTTACAGTCATGAAATCAATGCAACTGCAGAACTCACTATTTCAAGAACTGTAACATGAGATTTATCTCTCAGGCATGTAATTTATACCTCAGCCCTTTACTGAACTAGAAAAAACACCCTTTATTGACATAGAGGAAAATGTAGTTTTATTGTAATAGTCATGCATGTAAGGCAGAATGAATCCCATGCAGAGTGATTTAACCCAGTTAAAGAGGACTTCAGAGACTTCTGCAATGTTAAATAATGCCCCAAGTGGAAGTAATTAATGAAGAATTTAAATTGTCAGACAGCGACAGCCACCATAGGGACGTCTTTACTATAATGCATATTAATTTGACTAAAATTGGCATTTGGTATTTTTACAAAACATTGCTTTAGCATTAGGTAAGAAAGTCTGAGATCTGATTAGAAAATGTATGGATAAAGACTTCCAACTTCTATAATCAAGACAGTTCAAGCAGAGAAACTGCGAGTCACAGTAGGAAAATCTATGACAGAGCAAATTTAGGAATTATCACCCAATGCAACAATTTTTCAGACAGTAAATGTTAACGAAACGAAAGCCCTGTGTCAAAAGCTTTGAAGAAACTGCGTATGCACTTAGAAATGGTGCTTACCTTATAGTGCGTAACACAGGCAGGTTTATAGGGATGCTCACTTTCTACAACAGCATAGTGATTGGAGGTAGTACAAGCTGAAAGCCCTTGCTCCGGTTGGTTTCCAGTGGTGCTGTCTGTAGACTGATTTGGGTTAAAAGCTGGAGGGGCATATTTCTGATTCAGAACTGCCACAGAAGGAAGTAACTGTTGTACTAGGCCAAAGACCTCAACAGCAACCTGTAACATAACACCACACGCAATAAAGTATTACCTATGACTGTGTGAATACAATACTCACGAACTTACATTTCTCTACAGAGATGGTTTGGATGTTTTCAGAATATCACTACTACAATTCATCCAGTCACTTTCCAATTCTGCATCTACACAATCTTGATAAAAAAAGAACCACTACATTCATCTCAAACACTTCTCTTGCAGACTTGTCAAAGCTGAAACAAAAATCTGTACACAACTGCAAGATACTTTCACTAAACCAGCTCCTACTAAAAAGCTGTAATATTTACAAATATGCACGAGTTGACAGAAAGCAAATACCATACTGGAGTCCTAGTCCAGTTATATTTTGTTCTATAACAACACTGTTTTTTCAAATATTTAATATATTTTAATGCATTTAGTGTTAAGCATCGCACTTATCTCTAATTTTTGACACCTTCCAAGGAGAATACTTCTAAAGTAAAACACTTTGTTCTAAACACCAGTTCATCACAGTAACAAGTTAATTAAAATTTGAAGCTATTTTTGATGAAATTAACCTGCTAGATTTTTAGTGGCCAGATGTCTTTCCTCCCCACTTTAATGAGAAGACAGAAAAGAGTTTAACCTATTCATGTTCATTGTTCATGACAAAGCAATAAAAGGCAATCGTGTCTACTAGTGAAGGATTAATGACATTTGTAAATCTAATAACCAATTTCAAGAGTGTTTCAACCCAGGGACATGGAAGAATGCTATGTGACTGAAAAGTAAGATTATTTTTATTTACAACTGACATCTTCCCACCTCTACATTTGCTATAAATAATCTTAATTTAATGAGCAGGTACCGCTGCTTTGGATTTTCACTGTAAAAGTAGAATTTACGTAATATCTTTTAAAAATTCTTCCAACTAATATTCATCAATGACCCTGAAATGAAGAGTATTCTAACTTACTGTCTTTTCCTACTGTTAAAGCCTTTCATACCGTGAGGGTGGTGAAGCACTGGCACAGGCTGCCCAGAGAAGCTGTGGATGCCCCATCCCTGGCAGTGCTCAAGGCCAGGCTGGATGGGGCTTTGAGCAACCTGGTCTGGTGGAAGGTGTCCTGTCCATGCAGGGGGTTGGAACTAGGTGATCTTTAACGCCCCTTCCAACCCAAACCATTTTAAGATTCTATGATCTTTCTCTCTGCTTCTTTAAGGTATTTTTTTCATAATGTCTTCAATGTAAGTTAAAAAGAAAACAGGCATTTTGAAAAGGTGATTTGTTTTTAAAATTCCTGACACTTGGAAAATTCATAATGAGTCACATGGTCAAATACAAACCATTATATTCACAAAAACTTAAGAAATCAAGATGTTTACATTTCCAAAGTAAACCTTTTAATGTATAACACTCTTAAATTTCTTCAATAATTTCTGTTGAGGAGCATACCTTGGGAATAGCTGCTGCTACTGGTCCTATGTAGGCTATTATGAGGGGAAGCAGCATTGAAAACAGACTGGAAGAGCTGAGTAGTTCTGGAATGTCTTCAGCTAAACAAAGATAAATACAATACAGGTATTATTAATAAATGTACCATAGTTCAAAACACATCTTATTTTTCTAGTTTGCTTCTTACAAGTTAAACTTCTAGTTTCTACACTAGGTTTTACTTCACATTATTTTCATTACCTAAATATTGTCAAATTCTAAACCCGCAAAGTTCAACCAAGATAAACAAGCCATTATATACAGATCTCTGTTAAAAAATTTCCTCCTCTTAGAGCATAATTTTATTACATTCTTTGCCAAATTGTGAAGCTGTGTTCATACTTTCTATGCTACAAAAGCCAGCAAAACAAACTCCTCCTGGCCCTCCAAATCAATTTCTACAGCACTATGTAATATTCTAGATATGAAGATGGTAGCTTAAAACCATTCAGTTTTAAGGCTAATGTTTACATTTCTCACAAATGGATGTTTAAGTCCTTTTAACTGCATTTTACATTCACCAGTCTTCCTGATCATCACTGTGCAAAATGTGCAATAAATTTTGGAACTGACCTATCACCGTGTATTTTTTAGAAATAAAGAATCTTACCAGCTTTAGTACGATACCTACTAAATTGATGAGCAAATTTATACAAGGTATCTGCCTACAATACCTCAAGTGCAACTCCAATGACTTAGAAAGTTACTCACAGTTTGATACCTACAGGAATGAAAGATTAGAAGAGTACTCTTTGGAAAGCAAAAGAGAAATATCACAATTTTTCTATTACTGATGTTCTACTATTATCTCTTGCTATCAAGGAAAGAAGTTTTGAGAAGTGAATTTTTAAAGTCAGTTTTCAAAAGCCTTACCATCTACAGCAAGAGCCCTGTGCAACAGGTCTTTGGCTGCCCGTACAACAGCACTCACGACAGAAAGAGCCCTGCTACAATTTTTATCTTCTTCATTAGCTTTGTTCAAAAGCTGTGATTGCAGATCTCCATCATACTCACTCCTGGATGGTGGATTAAGTTAAAGTAAGTTCACAAAATACAAAATTATATTAAAAAAAGAACATGACTGACTGACTTTTGGCACAGAATAAATAAAATTATTAATTTATGATAAAACAATAAAGGAAACAATCAAAGAAACCACAGAGGATATTTTGGAGGCAATGCCTCAGTGTTAGCCCTTTGCAATAATTTTATTTTTATTTGGCAGAAAATATGAAAAGCATTTTTCTGAAATGTTTCTTTTGACTAGATGCCTTTCAAACCACAAAAATGTATTAATAGCTATGCTCTTCCAAGCCCAACCATCTATCTTGATAAAAACAGAATAATACTAAATGCATCACAAAAATGAGTAAAACTCAGTGGATATTTCTGCAATATTGTAAAACAGGGGAAAAAGATTCTCCCTTCCTATTCTAAAGATTAATTTTGGTTTTGAAATACAATTTGATGGCTACCCTTAAAAAATAGTTTTTTCCTTGAAATCCACCCTGTATGAAAACTAGGTTCTCTTAAACAATGTTATGCATCAAACTATGTCAAATAAGTTATATAAAAGATTTGGTTTGATTCACTTTTTCAAAGCAGCTGAATGATAATTTAAAGCCCTCAAAATGACAGTGGTCAAGCCTTGGCATAGACAACAAAAATCACTTAATCAACATGTAAAAATTTCCCATTCTCTTTCAGCTATCTTATGTTTGTCCAAAAAGACTTGATTTTTCAAAATATCATTTGAGAACATTAAGATTCCAGGCCTGGCACCTGAGAATGCTCAAAAACTTTACTTGGAGCAGTTCAGTGTGCAACGAGGATACCTAGCCTTCTCTATGACTTGACTTAACCACTCTTTCAAAAAAATGTTGATTTGGTGTTTTGGTTTTTTTTGTCAATGTGTCCTCCTAGAACAGTAGTTTTGCTGTCAGCCTCAAGCATTTTTAATTTTATTTGATTAGTGACTGACAGTGGGTTTGATTCCAACTGGGTACTTTTCCAATAAAACCTTCCACAGCATTTCTGCCTTTATCAGAAGTACATTAACATATTACTTTTGGTATGACCTTTCCTGGCATTTGCATAAGCAACAATTTTATTTGTATTTGCCCATCCTTCAAACAAGATCGAATGTGAACCTTACGAGTTCTGTTCTATAATAGTTCACTGAACATTTGTTCCTTTGCTGTAGACAAATCAAAACCTCGAGTCATTATTAAAATGGGAATCCTCAAGCTAAGCCTGTAACTAGCCATCCATCAGATAACATTTAAGTTTGTGTTGTCCAAGCAAACTTCAACAGACATTGTGATTACAGGCAGCAGTCTTCAAATTTTCCAAACAAAACTTAATTTATCCTGTAATAGTTCTGAGTTGTGACATTACAGTTCTTCAAAAGCTTCCTAGAATTTTATCACAGCTGAAACAAAAAAAACCAAAGATTGCTCTGATCAGAAGACAGCACTTTGCCATATGCTAACTTAAGTTAAAATGCCTTGAAGCTTCCTTTTACTGGTTTTATGTCCTTAGCTTTTCTGAAATCAAAGAAATGGTTATTTCTTCTTTATTCCTGCTTTTGCTTATGTAAAGTGGAAAATCCAGGACAAGGAATAAATATTGTCTTTGTCTTCTTTCCTGTTTCTTATGTAATATACTTCATAATTATGATACTTCAAAATAAGATTCCTCCAAATGCTGGAGGAATTGCCTAAACACAGATGTCCAGGATTCCAGGAGACTAAATCAACGAAAGTATCATGATGTGCACCACTGTATTTCCATTCTTTAATAAGCAATTTCTGTCATTACTGACAAGCTGGATTTGTGAGTCTCTGAGAACATCTAATGTCATGTTTTAAAAGAGTTCAGAATTACTCTACATTAAAATATACTGTTACTATAATTTTGCTGGCAACTTTATTTCTTTGTATTTTAGCTCCTTCAAAACTTTCTTACAAGCAACATGTACTTGTGATTGTTAGTCCAAAATATGTCACTTGTAGCGCTACTTATTTTATCCTCCTCATCTTTTAGTAGGTAGGTACACCTCACACATAATTAAATATTGAAGTAAATTACTATTCCTTGCTCCTTTTATTCCTTTGACCTCCTGTTGATTGGCCTTTTACGACAAAAATTGAGAACTGAGTAAAAGGCACGACACATTTATTTGCTATACAGACTATGGTAGTAATTCATATAGTCAGGTGCTGACACTTTTTGAAAAATCATGTCTTCATACATATCAGGGCAAGTACCTAAAAAATTAAATCAATGCCTTCTGCAAAAGCATAACCTTAAGTGTATTCCTACTATCATCCTGAAAGGCTAAAATAAAGCTTCCCTGCAGGACAGTCAGATGTTTCAGTTCATTTTCTTCAGGCAGTTGCAATTTCTTTTTTTATACCTTTGAACTCTACAGAAGAGAGAATACAGTTCCTATAGAAACAGACTTTGTTTCGCTACATAATGCAATCCTTTCCAGCAACAGAGGAAGGAACTGAATGAAGTCAGAGAGATAAGCATTCCAGTGAGCAGTGTCTCAAAAATCTCTTAAGTTAAAGAAAAAAAAAAAGGGATTGAAGTAGTGCATCTTACCAGTCCCCCATATTATAGCTTTAAAGCAACAGACAACAGACCTTGTAAAAGAGGTCAACCATCAAATTAGTTGCCAAGTCAAAAAAAAGAGAACCTAAAACAAGACTGTAAGAGGCACCAGTACAACTGGTATGTTCACTAAATAACTGAAGTCTGAAACTACACTGGAAGAACAGAGTAATACTGTTAAAGAGGCTCTTTCCTCAAACACACTCCAGATATATTTATTTCTGTTACTTCTCAAAAATAGATGTGGTATAATAGCAATACAATGGTTTTACTGTTTTTTCTTAGAAATGGATCATGACAACACACAAACCTGTAATAAAGAATCTGTGGAATTTGTCCTCGTGTTTGGTTTGTGCCATTACTGCTCAGACTACATGTACTAAATGTAAACGTTACACCATCTGGACACTGAACTGTGGTCATTCCTCCATCTCCATTGGCAGTCCGGCTTCCATAATTCCTCAAACGAACTGCGTATTTCACATTTTCCTTAAAAACATGAGCCAAATATAGTACACAGTAGAAAACAAGTATATAAGTTAGGGTTCACAGTATTATGAAAGCTATTATATACGAAGATGAACAGAGGGCTGGAGCACCTCTCCTATGAAGACAGGCTGAGAGAGTTGGAGCTGTTCAGCATGAAGAAGAAAGGGCTCCAGGGAGACCTTATAGTAACCTTACAATACCTAAAGGGGCCTTATAAGAAAGATGAGGACACTTTGTAGTAGGGCCTGTAGTGATAGAAGAGGTAGCGGTTTTAAACTGAAATTGGGTAGATTCAGATTAGATATTAGAAAGAAATTTTTTGCTGTGAGGGTGGTGAGACACTGGCACAGACTGTCCGGAGAAGCTGTGGCTGCCCCATCCCTGGAATTGTTCAAAGCCAGGCTGGATGGGGCTTCGAGCAACCTGGTCTGGTGGAAGGTGTCCTGTCCATGGCAGGGGGGTTGGAACTAGGTGATCTTTAAGGCCCCTTTGAATCCAAATCATTCTACGATTCTATGATTTTATCTTAATACTGGAGAGCCTGGAAAGTCCTTCAAAGCACTCCACAAATTAAACTAAATGAAAAAGATCCAGCATTTAACAAAAGTCAAAGCTGTTCTGTGTTCTCAAAATATGGAACACAACTTATGGAAAATATTACTAAGTACTTGAAGAGTAACCAGGTACCCAATGAAATCAGCTACCAAATTGCATGCAAAAGTTCCACATTCAAGAATATTCTGAAATTACTAAGCAATTACAATTTACCTTATGCTATTATAAAAATTAAGATTTAATTTCTTTTTGCTGCCAGGGTTCGAACTTTTCAGTTACAGGGTTGCATTGGGACTTTATAAAGCAAACATGTAAACATCTAGTTGCAAATATGTACACAAACCAATTTACATTGAACATTCTGATTTTATTATCTAAAGTCATATGAAACCTACAGATGCATACATCTTTTATTTACCTTCAGTGGCACAATTTTGTCAAGTCTGATTTCAGCTATGTCACTGGGAGAATCATCTGTGGTGTAAGTTCCTTTAACCAACTCTAAAGATGTCCATCTATGAGAATGAGTTGAATCTCCAGTATGATCACTCTGATTCAAAGAAACAAAGTCATCTAAATACATTTATAATGTAAATATATGACATTCATTCATGCAATTGTGCAAGTTATGTTTCCCTGCATAAATTATTATACACAGCATTACCAAAAAAAAAAAAAAAAAAAAAAGGCTGGAAAACCGGTTCAGGAGTCAACAGTGAAGCCTTTCTGCTAAAAAGGCAATTACTGAGCAGAGAGGTTGATTTCCCATAGCCACCTATGCTTGTCCCATACAAGAGATTAGAACAGTCAAAGTGGACAACCGGGTGTAAAAGAACAAGTTTTTCTTCATTACAAGTACACAATACAGTTTTATGCTTCTTCTAAGGGACTACAACAATACATAAAACATTTGTACCTACAGTCTGAGCATGCTGGTAGGCCACCCCTTTCTTTAAGTTTTGAATTAAAACATTTTAACTTTCTGTCCTTTATTTCTTATTTTCCTTCACAGTCTGAAAAAAGATAACTAGTACTAATTAAAATTTAGCTCCAGGAAGTGAAAAGCCCACTATACTTGAAATATTATTTTTAATAAAGTAAGATTTCAAGGCCACAGCCAAAGTAAGGACACCACTGAATAATGTATGTAGTTTGCAATACCATAAAAATCACCATCAGAAGCACAAACCCCCCTACTACCAGTGCACCGTTTTACTAGTAGCCCAGACCGTATAAGAATATTACAATATTACTTTGTAAAACATATTATAAAGAACTCTGAGGTTACTTTTGGTCAAATACGTTTTTTCAAATGCAACACTTACATCATCAACTAATACCTCCAACTCATACTCATGAATTCCTCCTCCACCATAAACAGAAAATCCTACTACAACTACACCAGGTTTGTCAACAGAGAAACATATTGCATCAGGGGATCCATTCCCAGTATTCCAGCTTCTTCCCTGACTTGTTTTAGTGAATCTGTTTGGAGTGGATTTGACAGAATGGAGAGAGTTCAGCCCATCAACCTGTAGAAAATGAAATACAAGCACCAGAAAAAATGAATCACTAAACGCTAGACAACTCTAATAAAGCAAACTGAAGTGAATTCAATAACCAGATTTTCAACTAGGCAAATTTTAAAAGTCAACTGATGTAACACAAAAGATGGCACTACTGCAGCTTCTATTCAATATCAACTAAAAAGAAAAAATAAAATATAACTTATGGTAATTGGAAATTAACTAGGAGTAATTAGGAATCTGATTCTTATTTTTTTCAAGTATTTAAAAATATACTTTATAGGATGAATTAGCACAAAATACAGCTTAACTGTGCTTCAAGAAAAGGTGGGTATTTTTGCCTTAGGTCAATATTAAGAGAGGACATATACAGATCGTATATAATAGTAAATACATCTTTAATCAAGATGTTATCAAAGGCTTGGTTCTTTCTGTGAAAAGTCTGCTGACTGTACAGAGACAGTGACATCCCTTTAATAAAATCAAATAAGATTCCATCATTTAATGACTTTATAGCCTCATGAAAGGGAACTTCCGTGTGTAATTATAAATCTCCGGATTTTAAGAAGTTGAAATCAGTACCACTCTCAATTTTGAATACAAAGCAAATAAACTGGAAAAAGTCTAATGATATAGACAAATATAATATGCATAATACATAATATTGAATATATAAAGGAAGATACGTGCAAGGAGTATCTTGTATATAAAGGAGGAAGACACAATGCATAAACAAAACACATTATAAATTCTGACCCATAATTAAAAGCAGATAGGATTAGAACTTGAGGCACCCATGATACCATGAAGGGAACAAAGATGCTCAGGTATGTGGCACTGGCTCTAGTGAGTACTGAACAAAATATATTTTGAGTGTATACATGCAGAGATATGCATGTAAAAAGAGAAGTACTCAAAAAATTTGCTGTTTTATAAACAATTTGCAGTATTCTGCAGTTATAATGCAGTAGCTAATTATCACCAGTACTTCCTTAGTACACCAAGTACAGGCTTTTAAATTTATGTTAAATATCTGAAAGCTACCAAGAACTGAGAATTCCACCCTCTGTGAAACATCTGCACACCTATCAAATTCTTACCACAGCCTGAATCATACATTCATAATATACTTGTTCTGAAAGTCTTCTACTAATGATTTTATAGAAGCTTTACCTCAGATCCTAATGCTGATGCTGTAAGCTCACTCACAATACTAGCAAGCAACCCACAAGTATTAGAAACCAGATGTGAAGAGAAAAGTTCATTCTCTCTTCTAAGGCTGTTCCGTACTGGTAAAACAACAATGACCAACATCTTTTCCAGAACTTCCCGAAAGCTTGTCATCCCTGAAACATTTTCTTCACTCTGCATTATGAAGAGAAAAATGACAAATGATATTGCTTTTACTTGAAAAAAAAAAACACACGGATTTTCACATATTATAAGCACTATGTAACTAAAAAGGCTGTGACTTCTTAATAAGAAATGTCTAAAGAGTAAAAAAAAAATAATTCTCAAAGCTATCATAGTATGTAGTCCTTTGTCAAAAAAAAGATTAATATTCTTAAACTTTCAGAATGAGGCGGTCTCAACCTTTTCTTATTGCATTGGAAAGATACAGGTGTCCTTTTCAGGAGAGAGCTTTTCTTACAGCCCTCTTTGCCATACTATCTATAAGCATACACTAGAATACAACACATATACAGCTACCTATGGAATTCTTCATATCATTGTCTTCCCCATTGTCTAAAAAGAAACTCAGAAGCTTTTTGGCTTTGATATTGGCAAAGAGAATCTTCTATGCAAATAGGTAAGATAAAACCAGTAGTGGGATGCTTATAAAAACAATTGTTGTTTACTGAATGAAGACTATGAAACAAATCTAAGCTTAGGGATCTGCTGTATCTTCTACCTAGCAGTGACTTCCAAAGTTTTTCAAAAACATTTATCCATACTGAAAATCATTTCCAATAAGGAAAATTAAAATCAGCTGTACTGATAGAAGACAAAGGTTTGTCTCTCTCAACACTGCGTCTCCCAAAGACACCCAAGTAGTGAACAGACAGGGAAGACAATCAGGTCAAGCAAACTTGCACAGATACATGCACAGAACTCTTTCTACCTTTAGCTTTTAAAGAGGCAACTGTACCCAAGACAGAAATATTATCTTTGCATTTAATAGCTTTTGGTGATTTTCTTCTTCATTAATTTGTGCAGGTACTTTCTAAGTCTGTGAAAACTTTTAATATAATAATGGCCTACGGGATTATGTTCCACAACTTAGCTGTGTATTTTATGAAGAACTTACCTTTTGCTAAAGTCTCTGGTGGCTCAAAACTTTTGGAATTGCAAGACTCAACAATTATCCTGTATTTACCTTTCATGCATGATTCATAATTTCATAAGATGCTACCTCTCGTCTTCTAAAGTGAAGAATACTATTTAGTAGTCCTATATCTTTGTTTATCATCTTTACCTTTTTAATTCCCATAAATATATTCTGGAATAACAGAACTGCAAAAATACAGCATTTGAGAGCCCTTGAATACAAAATTGTCTAGCAGCCTTTGATAGAACTATATGAACTGGGCTTCCCTTGTCCACTGCGTGTTGAGTCCTTTAAAAACTCCAGCTTGAGACGTGACTTTTTGTTACCAAAACTGTGTTGACTCTTGCTCAAAACACTGAATCTATGCACATGTTCATTCTTGTGATCATGTGGAAAAGCGAAAGACTGTTCCAGAAAACACTATGCAATGGAAGACAACTCCAAACTACATTTCTGCAGATTTAATATTCCAAACTATATCAGAATAATTTTTGCTCATTGTCTGAAAAAGAGATAATTGGAATATTTCAGACCAAAAGATGAAAACTGGACAAAACAGTAAGTTTCTGAAACAAGTGTCCTAGAAAGAAAACACTCAGGCAAATTCAGCTACATCCTTATAAAGCTAAAACTTGAACTTACATGGAGTGGTTTTTGTTGCAAAGTAAAACAAACACATTGTTAATTTTTTAGAATACATCCTAACCTGACTAAGTTTTTCCATGTGTGCAACCAAAAGAGGAAAACGATGGGCCAGAGCAGAGTCATTCTCAGTGCTGACTTGTTTAACCATTGATCGCAACAACGCCTCTCCATCATAAGCAATTGGAAAGATAGAGGTCAGTTTTACTGATGTATGGCAGAGAGCTGACATAACAGCAGCAAGAAGCCGGCTACTGGAGGTTTTGAAGTTTGCTTCTTGAATGTCCTAAAAACATAGAAAGAAATTAATAGAATTGGCACCATTCATTCAAAGTAAATGAGGGAGAAACTGCTTTTGAAAGGAAATTTCCAGTTTTATAGCAATTATAAAAATAATTTAGAGAAAGAATTTCATATATTGTTAGCTTTCCTGTGAATTTTACGTTATTTTCTCTCATGAGCTTCCATTTAGATCTTTCAAACTGGAGTAATTAAAATGAGTTGGTTGGTATGTTTTAAAATAATAAACCCATTTAAATTTAGTTTTGAAATTATGGCACCCTTGGAAGACAAAGCACTTATTATAATTGATAAATTTAATACGAATAACATATTATTGAACTGATTCTTCCTCAAATTTTATATGCTAAATAAATTTTTATGCAACACATCAAATTGTTTAGAGCTCACTGTTGTAAGCAAACGACTACACTGTTTCGATGTGGGATACTCAATTCACAATAAGCAAGATAGAAGAAAGCTGTTGATTATAGAATAATATTGCCATCTTCTCATGTACTTTGCTGGATCACAACACTGTTGTAACATTTATTAATAAGAAATTAATCAAGTACTAATGATGACTATTAAAAACGCCACATGTATGCTCCTGAACAACATGCAGCATGAGTAATCACTATAAGGCATGGCCTCAACACTGAAGAAGCAGGTGTTGAGTTATCAGCACCACAAATTTTCTTCAGAAAAAGCAGTAAGAGAATCTTACTGCTAAGGGAGAGAGAAGTTCCTAGGCTCTTGTTGAACTTGGACACTTTAAAAACCAAAACAAACCCCCAAAATCAAAACAAACCCCAATTATTAAAAAAACCCAAACAAACCACAGCAGAATTCAAGTTGCAAATGAGGATAAATACTGCTTGGCTTCTCTTTGAGAAAAAGGGCAAGCTCAGTTCTAATATTTGCTTGTGCCATTTTATTGTACCTGGTCCAAACAATTCAGCAAGTCACAAAGACATGCCCACTGGAGAGCTGGTGTTGGATAAAATGAATGAAAGCAAGCTGTGAATGTATTATGGCATTCCTGAAGAACAGCTTCTAAAAGACTGAGAGGCTGACTGAGATATCCTTGTGGATCATTGTCCAACTTCACCATGCAATGGTCAACACCTTCAGATAAAATTTTTCTCAGCAAGGTCCTAGTTTTTCCAATGCAATCTGCCAGTTTGCTGGTTTCTTCTACAACTGCCTTAGCCGTAGCTAGAAGGTTACACAAAGAGGAGTGTTAAATGTACAATAAACAAAACATTTTCATATTAGATGCACATTTTACATGCAAATAAAACAACAAGAATTTAGCAAAATTAATGAATCTACATTCAGAGAAGTTGATTTCAAAAGGAAAACAGTGAAAGTGGTTAAACTACATCAACAAAAACTGAACATTAGAAAGTTCCAGTTTTCCAGTCTTCCATAATATACACTGAATTTTAATATGAGTGTTGTTAAACTACAGGCATGAAAAACAGAAACTCTTTCAAATTTAAATTGTGCTCACCACCAAAGCAACTACTATGTACAGAAATGGCAAAAAAGAATGTATAGCCCAAATGAACTTAACTGTCAAGACCAACAGAAGATTAACTTTACACACAAGTAAATAATACACACAAGTTACAGTGTAAACACGTGCTGTTGGATGCTTGGTTATACAGATAATCGCAAATATCCAGTCTCTTAACTATTCCAATAAAACCATCTGTGTAGGCCATTTTCATCTTCTAGCAAATCCTACATGAATACTTAGATGAAATATTGAATGTCCTGTGGATTATTATTTGCTGATAAATATCAAACAAGTGATTAAAAGCAATACCCGATATTGGATATATTTCACAGGTGTAGACCCTCAGCAACCTCAGGCAGCAAGTGCCCACAAAACGCAACCTTTCTAAATCCAAAAGAGTAGCAGTGTATTGGAATCCTTTAAGTCCACGCAGTTCTTCAACTCCCAGCACCAGTGTTGTCCAGCTCCAGTGAAGGATGCTCAATAAAGATTCAAAGCATTCCTATGTCAGGGTTATGAAAGACACAGAAGACAGATTTTGTGTTAAAAAAAAAGTGAACTTTCAGCATCAGTATAAGATGAAAAGCAAACAACATCTGTGTCCATTCTTGTTATAAAAATGTATTTATGTCTATACATACCTACCACACAACACACAAATCCCATTGTCCTTGAGAACAAGCACACTGAGAATGTAGGGAACACTTCACTATAGTAACATGTTAAAAGCAATTTATAACATATATTATTATGTGTGTGGAAGTCTCTTAGTTATTTAAGAACTAACAACTGTTTGTATTCATCTGTAATACAGAATTTTCTGGAAATTATACGTGTTTCATCTGTGTATGAATAGTCTAATACCTACTTTTAACAGAATACATTCTTGTCATAACAGTAAAGACTTATCAGGGCTGTCTTCACTTTGTTTTTAAACAGTTATGATCTGCAGGAGCATGGGAACTATATCACATTTACAGTACTTGAACATTCAACAGAAGCACATGATAGGACACAAGATATATGAGGAATTAAAAAGTTTTATTTGTCCAAAACTTTGTTCCTACTATTATTACATGTGGTTGATAGTTTCATAAAGTTGTGCCTCAGAAGGCAAACTACAAGTATTTGGTATGGAATACCTTCAAGCTGCAACAATTGAACTGATTGTTCAAAGTCAGTTATGACTAATGATTCAGAAAGTCAAAACTTTACTCTTATCCCAGTTCACCTCTGGGGTGAGGGATAACAGCAGCAAGATAACGAAGAGGGATGATACAATGTGAAGTATTAAAAGCCACAGGAGACCATAACTTAATGCAAATATTTTTAAGCAAACATACAGTAAGAGTAACTATCAATATGTTGATAATATGATTACTAAACATGCAAATTGTGTAGAAGAAACCTGAGCGGACGATCATCCTAATCATTAAGAAATACTGAAGAAATAGAGAATACATAAATGAGAGAAAGCAAACCAGTTAAGAAAACTGGACTGCAAGTGTTTGTATGGTAGCAGTAACTTCAATGTAACAATCAGCTGAGAATACTAAGAGTACTTGCTATGCAGTATAAAACATAGAATAGGATGGAACTGAAAATAAAATAATCACTGCTTGTAACATTTAAGGAAGGGACTGTAGTTCAAAAACATGAAGACAGAATTGGCCTTACCCTGCACGACAATACTGCTTTTCAACTTAATGCAGTATTCCTCAAAATTCGACTAACCTCCTTGTATGTGAATAACTGCAGACTCTCTTCTATTAATAGTTGCAGTTCACTCTGCCTATTAAATACTCCTTACCTCAATTTATCAAAGTTTAATTAAAAGCCATCTGATTCTCAATGTATATTGGAATGCATCCCAGAGGAAGATGAATCTCACCAACAACTAATTAATGACAGTTATTTAAAAGCCATGGAAGAGAGCATGTAGTAAAGATCCCTCAAAACTCTAAAGAGCCTGCTAAAATTAATTCCTTGGCAGGGAGTAAGGGTTCTACATTGAATACAACCAGTAAGTATGAACTCAACCCCACACCCCAAAAAAACAATCCCAAAACTAAGTAACTCAACCTTGTAAACATATACATTTCTAGGCTCTCATCCTTAGGTCAATACCAAGCTTAGCTTAGATTTAAGTTTACATCTGAAATCTTCACAAAAAGTAAATAATTACAATGTTTTATACATCAGTGTACATAACCTCTGCTTGATAAAGCAGACACTAAAAAAATCATTAGTTATTTCCACATATACATCTCTGTTTTCTAAGTATGAATGAGCCTACAGGAAACACACAAGATTCTTGATAATACTCACCACTGAGACAGTTCTGGCAAAAGATCTCTTTAAAATATGCACAGGTTCACTCGTTTGCTGTTTTCCTTTGGATGCACTGCCATCACTTGTTGGCAGCCTGAAAGAACAAATTAAGAACTAACTTGAAATCAGCACTTTTTACTTTTAGCAGTTTTGACAGCTTGTATTATTCAAGTGGAACAAAAGTGCAAGGAAAGTTTAAGGTAATTATCCAAAAAATGTTAAATTCCAGCAGAACTTTCTCTAGTTCCTAATTGTTCTAGGCCAGTAATCAAATATCTTGAATTCTGTTCAGCTGGCAGAATTGTGACAATTGATAATAAAGTTGAGATTTAATTACATATTAAATTATTACAAGTGTTTACTGTATTTCTTCAGATGACATTTTTAAGACTAGAAGTGTTAATCCTTAAAGAACACTAGTTTTGTGGAGATAAAACATAATGGAGGTAAAAAATACAGGAAGAACCTGTCACTGCAGCACCTTTCCTTTTGGGCTACTCATGGCTTTTCAGCCATATCCCTCCCTCAGAGGTCCCCAAGGCTTGTTTGTCTTTGGCTGCAGCCATCTCTCCACAGAAACCACCCAAACAATTAATAGGTTATGCCAGGATTTTAATGTGAATCAGTCAAAACAAAACCTTCCTCTGGAGAGATATGGGTCTATGGACAGAAAGCTTACTGGCATCAGTCAGCTGTTCTGACAAGGGACCCTGGAAAGGACGTGCTTAGAAAGGACACAGCAAGAGAACTGGTATGAAGAAATTCCAAGTTTCAGAATCAATGTGAGGGCAGAGGGGAATAATTATTTATGTATTTATACACACAATATATAACGATTAGGTCTTGCATATATCTGAGGAAATCTGAAATATATTAGCAATACAGTGAAAGGGTTCTTGCTTTTAAAAGTTACATACCATTTATCGTGAAAATAATAAATTTATGGTAACTTACTCTAAAGCACAATTCCTTGGGTTTTGTTTATTTTTTTCCTTAAAATCACCTGTTTGACAGTATACTGCTCCTAAACTGAGGCCTACTACACAGACTACTTCCCAACTAGTAAAAAACTGAAGTAAGTTAGATGAAATTATGAGACTGTACAGAAGAAATACATTTTAGTATAATGGATTTATTGCTTTTTTCCAAGACACTAAGCATTCCCTAAATTTTTCAGATACTGATATCCTTAGCTTAATACAATAATGATTTCATGAAACATACGCTTACTTTAACAGGGCTTCTTTTTAAAAACTTGTCAATAAATGTTCTAAATAGAGATCAAAATATTACCTGTACAGTAACTGTGGGATCTGCCCCGCATTAACATCTGTACCATTATTTGATTTCTTGGAACTTTTAAACTGAAATACAACACTGAAAGAGAAATAATCCAATAATTATTCAAGTAATATTAGATCCCTTATGTTTTTTATTTGGCATTAAAATAGATGTAGAAAAAAACCATGTACCCATCATCTGTAGTAATAGAGGCCTGTCCATGAGATCCACAGTCACTGCTAGGTCCTGACACTCTTGCCCAAGCTACATACCACCAGCCAGCTTGCAGGAGTACCGGTTCATCAAACATCATTGCGTACTTCTCTCTGGTAAAAGTAAATTTTAAAAAAGATGTATGTCAATTAGGTTTTAGATTAATCTTTGACGAATTACACCCTGCTTAGAAAACAGAAAATTAATGGCATTAAATTATTAATTTCAGGTATTTATTTATATTCAACATTTAAAAATATTTCATTGAAAAATATGGTAGCAATAAAAAAAAATAATTCAGAAGGACCTACAGATGCCTAAGCCTAGCCTGATCTTGCATTTTGAAACAGAAGCCAAATGCCAAATAGAGTAAGGAGAGATTAAGTTAAATTAACAGACAAACCCCAATTACATTTCAAACATAATATTGCAAGTAGAGTATTAATTATAAAGTATTAATTATATCATTTTAATTCAATTCCAGAAAATTTTTGTAAATGAGAAGAGCTTATAGGCAAATTCTTAGGAATTACACAAGAATATTTCAGAAAGTAATAGAATATATAGTTAGGACTAGTGATACATAAGAATTAAACTTAAAATAATTATTCATGGATTATTTGAATGTTAAATTATTTCATAACAGGGAATGAAAAAGCAGCTAAAACATGGCTAACTCCATCCATATGCACAATATCTTTCAAGCAGTAACTGCTTGTATTCTAATGAGCTGAAGCACAATAACCCTTCTTTTGGCTATGATAATTTTATACTGCAATAAGTTTAATGATGAGTTGTTTAATGCAAATACCCATTTGTGCTTGAAAGCGTCCTTTTGATAGAAGTATTCAAAAGAGCTGCTGCAACATTTTGTTTTGTCTTACCACAGGAATATGGGATTTGACTTTGATCTATACAACAGGAAGCGTGTGATAATTTTTCCTTCTTTTAATTTAGCACCATAATGCTTAGGAGTTTTACTACTTTACCCAATGCACTTTGAGTGTAAGTTTTACATAACTTGCTACAAACTGCTACTGATGTAGGTCATCTCTGTTGATATTTAAAGTGAGTTTCAAAAGTGTATGAATAAAATAAAAATAAACATCAAGAAGTAGGTAGAAGTGGGTAAGGAAAACATCTTACCTAGCAGCACAATCATATGCTAAGACATCTGTTTCAGCAAGAAGGTCTCCATCAGTCTCATGGTCTCCCCCATCTGGACCCAATTCAAACAACTGGTGGAGCAAGAAAAAAGGAAAAAAAATAAGTCTTACGTGTTAGAAACCTCACAATACCACTTCTTCCTGTCTGGCATTCTGGAAACTGTCTACTATTAATCTCTCCCCTTCCCAAAAGTAATTGCTAGTTACCATCACTGACAGGCAAATTCCCATCTGGAAGTCAGGATTTTGTAATATCATTAACTGTTAAAAAATAGCAGCTGACAGTGACCTCCCAGCCTTATACACAGATATATTCTTAAGTGGAGAAACTCCCTAAATCTTGCAGCAAGACAAATGCGGAGCATCTGAAGTTGGGCAGAAGACACAGGCTTTCTGTCATAGACTGAAATGCAGTGAAGATGCACTCAGTTTCTCTGGAAAGGAACAGTTTGACTGTTTAGCAGAGCTAGTCAATAGTGTCATAAACAGTTAGTGACTAGGACAAAAGACGATAAAGAACTTTTTCAAAAGAACGTGGGTTTCTTAGTCAAAAATCATTTCTACAGTTTGACGAGTTTCAAAAAAAGACCATAATACATGTGGTCTTCTGTTGAAACGTCTATTTAATACACAGTTTATCTACGTATGACAGGACTGGCAAATCTTTTCTTGACTATAAGATAACCAGACACAACAGGAAACAAATTGAAAAAATTAGTAATGCTAGAGTCCTTTCATAGTGTTACTACCTTTAGTATTTGAACATTAGTGGTTTTTTTATTTTTTTTTTTAGTTTCTTGGCTTTCCTTAATTATTTGCAATCCTTGATCATTGTGGTCAACTAGAATAAAGTACAACTACTTTATTTTGGATCTCCTGTTGTTTTATGCAAATGTTACTGTTAAGCACAGTCCACCCATTTCCCTAAATGAAACCTTAATATCTATTCCTCTGAAACAGAAGAAAACTCAATAAAACCCACTAAATGACAAGTAACAACAACACATTCTGAACATACACATCTAATATAAATCTCAGACAGATCCTTCCTTTACAACATCTTCTGGGGAGTTTCTGAAATCCTTATTAAATGCAGGAACAGAAGCTAATTATCTGAAAGCAGAGCTGTTACCACACTATGTGTTTACGTGAGCTTTTTTTAGGCAAAGCGAGGTTATTTTTTTATTTATTCTAAATCAGCACATAAGCTCCAGCCCTAATCATCCTCACGTTTGGCATAAAGCGATGTTAAGTATGTTTGATGCCATTCACTCTCAGTTGAAGAATCCCAGCTGAGAAGCTATGAGAGCAGTCTGAGAAAGAAGTGGTACGGTCAGTGGGAAGCAATGACTCAGCTGGTACCAAAGGAATTCCAGCTACTGATAAGGATTCTTTTTCTGGTTTTGAGCAGCAGTGCCTCATGTATCCTGACACAGGACGCGATTCCAGCTTGAAGCCTACAACACCAATTTTCTGCAGGTGGACCTCTGAGCTTTGTGTAAATGGGTCACAGAACAATTTGACCCACTACCATATCTGTTCAAGACACCTTTCAGATGGCATTGCATTTATGAAGGTACGAATGGGCCAATTTTTGACAAGAATAGTAATTCTCAGATCTCTACTTCACCCACCTTACCTTCACCTGCTTTCTCACTGAGAAGTATTTTTCTAGTTCTATTACTAATGCATTTAATCTATAGTAAACCACTCATTCATCAAGAAAAAATAAACATGGGTTTAGACAGCATTTCTAAAGTTCTGATTTTGAGTCACAATATTGTTTAAAACAAAACCAAAAAACTTACCTTTATTTTAGCAGTGTATTCACCCCTACCTCCAAAAAGACCAAGACCACCTAATAAAATATCTGTATCAGCACAGAAACGGATTGCTTCTACTGAGTGGGCTGAATAACCCCAGCCTCCTCCATGACCTGCAAAAAAAAAACCAACCCAACCCCAACAAAAATACAGTTAATCTATTTTAGTCTTTTATTCTGCAAGCTTGAAAAACCTGTCCTATAAAATTTTACTAGGTACATACTTTCAAATCTGTTAACAACACTGTAGTCTTCTTTAGAATAAACTTTCATTACTGCTTGAGTCTCTTCTTCTGTATTTGCAACACCCATTTTTAAGTCCTGCATAGCAGCCAAAGTATCAAGACAACCTAAAAGAAAGCAAAACCAAGAAGAATTCAAAATTTCTTGCTGTTGATTATAATCAACGAAATGGAAATGAATACTAGTTTAAAAGATCAAAGCAACCTGTTTTGTCCCTAAACCACACATATGTTACCCAATATCACTATAGCTTTGATTAGGTCAAGGGTCACTGCTGTAGAATCTCAAGGGTCAGCACTGAAGATCAATTTAATTTAATTTATTAATTTTACAGAATAACCAAGAAAAGAGATTGAAATGGTTTTGCAACTTTTCCAATGGTAACTAAATTGCGAGCAACATCTTCATTTTGACTTTTTTTTTTTTTCCTTTTTACATTTCCCATATTACCAAAAAAGAGTTGAAGCAGTAACTGAATTATGGATAGATTTGAGAGCATTCGTAAAAGGCATTTTGTTTCATGTACATGGGTACCCGACATGCCTTACTCTGACTCAGACACAAAAAAGTGCTGTTCAAGTTAAAATTTATCACATCTCTAACACACAGTGAAGGGAGCAGGACAAGGAACTCATCATAATCAGTGAGCAAGTGAGCTAAAATAACTTCCAAATCTGTGCTTTGGGGTATTGGGTATGTTGCATGTGGTCAGTTTATACATGAACACAGTGGGATTATTTTTTGTTTTGGTAGGCTTTTTAGACTACAAAAGGAAATCACATTATTCTTAGTGCCCCACTATACAAAACTGAAAAGAGTAAATTCTAATTTTAGATACTGCATTTACATTAAAATAAAAATAGCTTATTCAAGATTGCTTTTTTTTGGAGACTTGAGATTAATTTTAACAGTACTGACTTTATTCTGCAGACTGTCCAAAAAGATCATCTAAGGTGCTCTCTTATTTTATTATGCTAACCTCTAGTAGCAGGTTCCATCAGAACTCTAAAATCCTCTAGCATCATTAAGATAACAGAAGAAAACTATTTTGATTAAAATTAATGCATATCAGCCAGATCATAAGCGTTAAGAGCAAGGGTGAAAGATTACGAAGTAAAATTTTAACTCAAAAAATTCAGAAAGCTGTTAGATTACAATTCATTTATACATTAAGTAATGTTTCTTTATTTCACTTAAGCTTCTGACTTATCAACTACAAGCGTATACCTAGAATGTGCAAAGCTGCATGAGATCTGGTGGTTAGAGCTTTGGAACCTGTTGGTAGAGCAAGTTCTGGACTCAAAATACTACACCGGGATTGCATGTCTGGAGCTGAGGGAAGTCTGGAATCAGCAACTACTGCATTGTAACTCCACAGTTCCCTAGCGTTTGGTCGAAACCTAGAGCAAGACAAAACAGAGTAAAAAACCAAACATTTCACCTACTAAAAAATATAAAAATCTAACTGATAATTAAATTTTATAAGCTACTTAATGTATAATGTAGGTCTGCAAGTACAAACTCTTAAAATTGAACACCATTACACCAAATCCATACAAACTTTACTAGCTTAACACACTAGCAAATGGAAAGACACAAAAACATTCTTATCATACTTGCCAAACAGTCATAATATGGGTTTAAAAATTCAGAAAATGTTGATACTTTTCCAAGCTAATAAATAGTAAAACCGGTATAAACTATTAAGAAGCATCAAGTAACTAGAAAAGTACTAGATATAATGGCAGATGTGCTATAAATGATAAAGATACCAAGTGAAAGTAAAAGGGCTACTCACCTTCAAATAAGAGTAAAAAGATCTTGAGAAATCCAACATAATTTGTTTGGGCTTTTTAAAATGGGTAACACCACCTTATGAATTTTTAAGGGATTATAGAAAAGGGCAGCATAAACAAGGGAATACAAAGACTTTCTATACTACAGGTTAACATGGAGAACAAGAAAAGTAAAAAAATGTGCTCTTTGATATCACTATGTAGAAAGAAGAAACAGAATAAGCACGAAAGGAATTTTCACTTGGTACACTGTTCTAAAAATCCATATGGGGTGAAGATGGCCTAACCAACAGAGAAATAGTTTTAACTAAAAATATTATAGAACACCATATGTATTCAGGATTTCAATGAGTTAGCAATGTGCAAGTTTATACACACACATACATACAACACTATTTAACCACTTGAATTTCACTACTACTCAAAAAAGTCAAAGCTGTGAAGAAAATCCTTAAGCTCTATGTAATCAAGAATGCTGTCACCCTGTACAGAGAAACTGCTCCTTCATTTAAACAGGCATGAATAAAAATGCCCAGAAATAATAATTGATATACAAAATATTTCACTACTAATAGACATGTTCATTCACATGTCTCTTCTTTAGACTTCTAAAAATATTTTCTATTAAACAACATGGGATATAACACGGAAATAAAACTGCACAGATTCCAATAATCCATTCTTCAGTTAAGTATTTAAGCTCTAGATATAGTTCTACAGTCCCCAAATTTTTGCAATACAACAAAACACCTCAAACCATGTTCACCCATGATAATATTTTTAACATGAGACTTTGAACTTCCTCAAACTGAATAAACATTTCAGTGTGCTACATCAAGTTGAGCGTCCTCACCTTTTCTCCCCTGAAACTCACTGCTATTCTGTGGCCACTCACAACTGCATTTTTCATAAATTGAGTCTTTCAGTGTGTTTCATCAAGCTGATAATGTAATGACTGAGAGTTAAGGGATGTAGGTGCTACTCTTCCTTATTTCAAATCTCGGCATAATTTAAGTAAGAACTGGTACCTAGCTAAGGAGATTTAAACAATCCCAGGGATGTGCACAGTGCAGAACTACAACCATACGAGGGACTTCAGATGTCATAAGAGAGCACGCCTAGCAGATACGCATGCTTCAATGTTAAGTGGCTATTAAGTTCTTGCATCTTGATTTTGGATGAAGACACCCAAAGCAGGACGCAAGTAGCCTCTGGACACAATGATCTTTTAAAGATACGATCCTACATAATACTGTCTCTTCCAGACGAACACAGACTAGCTGGTTCCCTGCTTTATTCTACCTTAAGTGATTATTCTTGTTCTAGGTTTTCAAACAGTTTAAACATCATCCATCCCTTGCACTCAGATGACAGTCCAAATTTATCTCCCAAATCCTGGCTAACATAGCTTTTACATCATTATAGAAGAACTGAATGTAATGATTCTATTTTGGAACAAGTGTTTATGATCAAAGCTTGCTCTAAGACTCCACTGAAAGCAACCACCCCAAAGACTGTGAAATAAATACAATTGTAATTTGAACGTCTATATCATCTAAATAAGCATCTTTATTTTGACCTCCCAAAACGTTAGAACTGAAAAGAATACTATTACTTCATCCATTCTAATCAAGTCTTAACCACTAATTCCTGAGAGAAGGACGAAGATTTAAGACAAAAGGTTGTGGAAGCTGGGTATGGCAAGAAAATTATTCAGTGAAGCGTTAAGTAGATGGAGGAAAGTAAGGAAAGAATAAAACCAGTAAATAAGCAGAATAGATTGGGGTACCTCAAACATCACAAGATGTAATAAGAATGATGCAAAAAAGAAAATAAATTAAAAAAAAAAATCAGGGAAAAGAAGATGTTTGTTTGGGGCTTACTTGAACAAATAAAAAAAAATGTGAAAAAAGGTACAAAGAATACTAAGAATTGTTTCTAGGGAAATGAGCATAATCAAATCTCCAGCCTCCCAAAATATTTTTAAAAGATTTTCATACTATGAGTTTAATAGCTATAATCCACACTTGCCTCCAAATAACATCATAGACAGGATCCAGACACACACCAGAACCTTGAAGGTCTTCCTGCTCAGAATCATTGAATGTTTTGCAACTGCCATCTACTTTGTTTATCAGAAGACATTTAAAAGGAGGAGGTTCTGATATTGAAGCTGGTACCAAACCTAGATCGGGAAGCAAAAGGAGCAGAAAGACATGAAGACTTCACTCATTAACTGGCTTTTTCTATGCATGAGGCATTAATGTAGTAGGGAAGCACAGGTACACTCCTATGGCAAAAATATAAACTGTAGTAAGATTTAAGTGCGAGAAAAGTTTAGACTTTTACATTCTTATTTTTAATAAAATTAATTTCTTAAGGAGCTAGTATCACCATCTGCAGTATAATTAGAAAGTCAAAATATTTTAATTCCCTCCATTGACATTTTTGACTTGTTCCTATTCTGTTTGCATGACCAAAGCTATTTTTTCTCCAATAGTTCTATAAGCATTTAAAATATTATAGAAGAGTTCTTGCCTATTATATGCCTGCTTGCAAATATCTCTGATGTAGCAAGCACATGAGAATTAATGAGAGCTTCATCAATCCGGAGAAAAGTCTGGTCTCCACTTGCTCCAATCCATGTTGCTTTGCGTCCATATTTAGAGCCTATGTTAGGCATAGGTGCTGGTTTTGCATTCCAGTAGGGCATATCCAGAATTGGTCTACCAAGCTGACCTTTCTATAGAGAGATTGTAAGTATTAGTAAGTAACAGGAAGTTGCAAAGATGAATAAATTACTTTGATAGTTTCAACATACAAAATTAGTAATCTGGAAGAGCTAGTTTACTACAAAATTACCTTCAAAAGGCAATGGCTACTCTAAGTGAAGTGTTACACATTTAAATACAAGTAACAAGTTACTGGCAGATATTTTCCTCTCTATTCAGTTAGGTTTTTGAGTGAACTTTTTTTTTTTTTTACTGTAACTAACTCTCCATGATGGATAACCCTCCTTCCCATCTTCAGAACCAAATAAAAAAGCATTACTTTCCTTCAGTATTTAATACCTGAATAACTTCAGTGCCAAACTGCATGAATTAATGGGGGGCGGCGGTGGGAATCTACATTCAGATTCAGTCTATATCCCACTCAATTCTGAACTTATATGGACTGTAAATCTTACTGAACAAATACCTCTTAGAGGTCTCTAGGAATCAATTATCACATTAAATGAGCTAAAAAGAGCATAAAATGCTTAAGCAAGCCCTTCTGCATATGCTCTTTAACATCCTGACCTGGAGATCTAGGGCCTTATCTTCTATGTACAACTAGTTACTGAGAGGTGGACCAACAGTTCTTGTGCTGTACTTAAGCATGTAGTAAGAGATGCGGCAATAAATCTGTTGAGACTCCATCTACCTCCCTGAGGCAAAGGAAATTCATTGCAGGCTAATGAAGTCAAGGTAACTTTTTATTTAAAATGGTAAGGGAGAAGAAACACGCATGTACAGCAAATACCCTCTGTCCAGCATGTTACTCATCTTTCTACAAAACACTATATGTAAGTAAACTAGTGAAAGCATTTTCAAGAAACATGCTTGCTTTTGAGCTAGTCTTGACTTTATGAAGTCTTCAAGAAACTTTCAAGCATTACAATATTAAAACCAGATGCACAGAACAGGTGGTTTAAATGTAGTATATATTTATTTTTTCTTTTAGAAAAAGAAAAAAACCCTCAGTCAACAGACAGGCTTTTAAATCCCATTTCTGAAAATTAATTTGGTTTTTCAGGGGCCAAGTTTCACTGCAAGTCAACAAAGCTTAAACTTTTATGTGTCCAAGTGCCTTTTCAAAAAAAGCTCTTACTTAAAAAGTCTGAACAACAACAAAACATTACCTAATCAAAGAGCCATCTTGTGGTACACTTTTAGTTCAAAACATGATTTTCCACTTTGAAAAATTTCAGTCTTCACTTTATTTTTTGTAAAAAGGCAGATTTCAGAGATGCAGTTTCTCTTCTGTTGTGTTTTGACAGTACGTAGTTTTTAAACACATAAATATAGCTCAGTACCTACACTCTAGCTTTTGGCAAAAGGACATTAGTGGGAAAGCACAAACAACAAATGACTCTATAAAGATTGCAGTAAGGGAGGTTTTGCAAAGACAAGGAAGCACAAAGGCCTAAAATCAGGATGAAGGAGAACTAAATGATGTTGAAGTGCTCATTCAGTGAATATAAGAACGGATTCCACATGGACTCAGGAGCATATACACCATGCGGAAAGAAGAGTACCAGAGTTATGCTGTTTTATACTGAGAAATAATCTCCCCTCAAGTGTAAGCATAACTTCTGCAACTTACTGCCATTTCTATGAAAAAAAACAGGACACTTGTTTTTTCTAATGAATGCAGACAGACGGGTAACAGAATATGCAATAGATACTTATTTGCAACCAAGGTTGCAACAGTAAGGGTTTGAGAAAACTAGTGCACCTTATAAAATAAGCCAGTTCTAAATCACCACTTTCATTAAAATATGAAAACCAACAAGAATTTCTGGCATCATACCTTTCTAACCACAACAATATTAGATGCCACATTTCTAGACATAACAGACACAAAAGACACGCAGAAGTCATGAGTAGTTCTATAAGAGCAAGTATAAGCAGTTTTGAAAGGTCTCTGAACAATACATTAGTTACTAGCTTATTCCCATAAGTAAATATTACTGTTTCCTTACTGAGAAACTTCCAAATGTGAAAACCTGGCCATCCATTAAGAGAATAGCTGTATGGTTGCTCCCAGCGGTAACTTGTGTACTAGGACCTGGTAATGCCTGCACCAATGTGGGACATCCCCTATATCAAAATAAATTAATTTTGTATCAATATATGCTTATGAAAAATTTAACACATACATTAGTAACATAAGGATTTCAGTAACCGTAAAATACATTCACAAAGTTCACATACTATACGGAATCAGACTCAAGCAACATCTCACATATAAAATTAACAGAGGTTCGAAAGACTGTACCAGATATTTAAGTTTATGCCCTCTTGTTACAGGGAACCAGATCAAGTACCCTTTCTTCAGTTAAACTCAGAAATCAGCATAGAACAAAAATGGTTAATTTAATATAATTGTAGGATTCATTAATGTGACTGTAGTTACACTAATATATATCAGTGTGTATACATGTATGCATATAAAATGTATTGCAATGAACTGCAGCAGTAAAAAACCTGCACTGTGAGGATGCTGGTTAAGCACTTAAAAACCCCTGTTTGCATTATGAAGCAACTAAAGCCTTATGTGGTTGATACCCTAATACAATTACCTGGAGCAATATTGATAAGGCCATCCTGAGATCACTGTCTAGAGAATTATTACAGAAAGAGGTCTACCCACCTCAATCAGCTTCCTAATGGAGAATAACGCATTAAAAAACCACTCTCCATCAAAGTTCTAGACTCAACACAGAACAAACCTCTCCTGTCTTCCAAAAAGACCTGAAAAAAGTCTAATCCATGTGCCTCCCAAATATGGACAGGTATAAGAAATTAAATTTCCCATTCCAATAAAAAATATGGAAAAAATCCAAACCAATAGCATGATCAAGAAGCAAAGAAAGAAAACTTGAAGTGATGATTTAGAATAGAAATAGCAGAAAAGATAAAAAGAAAGAAGTATGAGATACTAAAAAAACCCTAAAGTTTTTATCTCAATCCCAACAAAGTGAACAGGAACCTAAAAGAACTATACCAGACTTTAAACCCCATAATGAATGTCTACCTAGACTTCAAATTTATTGTGGACTTAGAAAGACTGTGAAGTTGAAGAACAATTTATTCCCAAATAACTCTGTTTGAGAACGCTGACCCAGAGAACAGCAGCACTATTTAAACTTACTTTTTAACACGCAATTTCAAAAGTAGGTAAATGTAAAAGAAGAACAGGTTGTCTTAGACGGGAACAAAAGTGTCAACCCACAGTTACTTAGGGATTGTTTAGCAGCTGATGTGCAAAAAGATGGGTTATCTACATGTCCTGATTTTGGCTGAATTGCAGGTAAAACAGAAGTCAAGAAAGCAGGAGGAAGAAGAGGCATCATGTATTCAGCAGGGAAAGGGTAAATGAGAAGGTGTGAACACACGTAAATGTGGAACAGAAGAATGCAGCATGAAGATAGGTTAATGACCTGAAGGAGAGGGAACACAGGTATACAGAAAGAAACTACTGCTTTGTGGCAAATGTAGCTTCCAGTAGGTGATGCTAGTGGAGATGGAGAGACTGAAGGGCAGCATAAAATTTGGTAGAGCATGCACAACATAGCATTCATAAATTTAGAAGCCTTTGTTGGTCTATAGGCACACAGGTTTGGACATCAGTAAGATTATACGTAGACACACAGAGCAAAGTTCAGCTGTACCAATGATGAAATATTTTAAAAACAAGAGAAATATTACATTTGCCTCTCATTAACTTTAAGGAAGCTCAAAAAGGCACCAAAGCAGAAACAAAACATAGTTAAGAACTAATCCAAAAGCATTTCTGTTAAAGGGAAATATTTTTATTACATTTTTTTCTCTCTCTCAAAATTATGATAGCTGCAGGCATGAAATTATCAATCCTATGCTTGTAAAAAAGGTGAATGTTTCATCTCTTTGATGCATAAATGCAAGCTATTATCACCAAAACTATCTATCTTTCTGTTTTGGAAATTGAATCTGTCAGCAATGTTATCTGAATGCTGTACATGATATTCCCTTGGCAGCATCAAAGCAAAAATGGACAGGCAACTTATGTAGAGAGAGGTAATATCCTCTTAAATAGCTCTTTTATTCAGATCATCCAGCTTTTGGAATGGCCAACTACAGTGTATCAGCTAAAAATATGAGGAGGAAAAAGCTTAATACATTTAACTAAATCAAAAGATTAAAGTAAAATTACAGAAAAATAGTTTTCATTTCATAAAAGGAAGAGGGATTTGGAAAAATACAGTAAGCTAGTTTGACTGATGTAAATAGAATCTAAAACCTGTGATAGTTTTAAGTATTTCCCTATCCCTCTGAAGCTCAACACAGAAAAACTCAGCATAGACACTTGAGAGTCTGAGAGATTCTTTGGACAAAGTTTTGATAACCAGGGTTTCAATGAAGAATGGCAGAAAGCAAGAAGTATTCTTTTGAGATGGAACTGAAGGACACATTAGCCTCAAACTCACAGATTCTTTGGCTTCAGGATATGACACAGGTACCTGACACAGGCCAATGGCAAAAGACCAACCTCAACTATACAGAAAGTAACCTGAGACTCCTTGGGAAAATGTATGATTGCTGAACGAAAAGCAGCAGATACACATGCATCAGCTAACTCAAGATCCTGCAGGGGGTCCAAATGCATTTTTGCCTGGCCAATCCGAAACCCTTTTCCATCCTGAAGGATAAGCATTTCTGGAATCAGGTGTGGGCTTCCAGAGCTCGCCCTGCAGTAAGGGTTGGCACGGTCGCTGTCCATGGTCCTTGCCCAGCCCACCCGGGCTGCCGGGTCCCGCACGATGTCACTGGGGGTAGCTGACCGCGGTGCTGTACAGTCCGGGTGCCAGGGGCTGTTACTGTGTAGTGGGTAAAAGGAAACCGGTAGTAACTTCTATCAGTTGCAGGCAGAGATGGCCAGTATGGACTTAAAAAAAAGATGGCGATTTTTAGATCTTAGACGTAACTGGAAGTTTGGTGAAAAGATGTAAACAAGAACTGCACTCCACCACTGAAGTAAAATAGGCTGGCGATGCACCTAGAAACACAACCCTGTCAGAGATAATGGAACATTTTTTTTTTTCCCCCCTCCTAGTGATATTAATAGGATACAGCCTCTACATGTTGTCTTCAAATAGAACAGCTGACTGTCCACGGAAGGTCTGCTCAATTTTCTTCAATGTTATTGTTGAACCTTCGGAAGCAAAATCACACCAGGATTGTCTTACTTCACTCGTTCCATTTCTGGAGCTTGACTGCCAGACCAGGTCCTTGCTAACACTGTGCTGAAGTCAACAGTTTGTACAAGAAATGTAGACAAATTTTGAACAAAACCAGAAGGATCCTGCAGTTTTAAGTCCCAGCTGCCTGAGAGCACCAGTATCAAACAGACCTTTGCTTACCTGAGTACAAGACATGCTATTTTTCACCAAGACTAGATACTGCAAAACATTTCTTGCTTCCACTGAATTTCTATCCACCAGCATCTAATCTGAGAATATAAGCAGAGACTGACAACATCCTTCACGTAGTGAATAGCTCATCAACATCTGCCACTGTGGATTTTACAACAGAAAACCTATACAGATTAGCTTAATGCCTCCAGCATACTGATATGGAAAAAACAGCCTTCCAGGAACCAGATCACTTGCATTTTTAAGTGATCCTTCTGTGAATGGCTGAAGTCTTTGCTGAAGGATAAAATAACACCGCCTTGTGCATATTCCTTGTTCCTCCAGACCATTTCAGTTCTGTTAACTGATTGAGAACCACATCATCCTGCTCAACTGCTGAGGTTTTTTTGCTTGTTTGCATAAAAAATAGCCCTAAGTTCATCTAGTGCATGTAATAAGCCTCACTCCTACTGAAGTAGGAGGAAGAATTTGCGGTGTCTACCATACTGTAATAGAGGAGTCCAGAATCCCCTTAATCAAGGAGAAAGACATGTCTGGACAGGTGTGCAGAATTCAAAGTAGTTCAGCATTTTCAAGATGTTTTAAAATATAGCCTCACTACTAAAGCTTTACACTGCAACACAGAAGTCTCTGAAAGGGTAAATCATCAATTGCTGCCCAGGAACTTCCATCATTGCTTCATCTTGGCTCCCTCAGATGAAAATGAGAGTTCCTGCATTTTCCCTGACAGTTTTTGTTTTCATGGGCTCCCATACTAGCTAGGCTGCCTAAATATTACTTCCTTTTTTTTTTCTTTTTTTTTTTTTTCTCTCTAATTTCTCTCCCAGAAACACAGTAAAGCATCAGTTACTGGATTCAGAAGATGATGGTCTTCCTGAAGTCAATACAGGCAATGTGACACACTGCATGACTGACATACCACTGACCTGGCTGGAGCTGGCCATCTGAGCACCACTGCGTCCCAACTGAGGTGGAACTCTGCATAAGGATTCCCTGTTTCCTTCTCTGAATCCCTTACTGTGAGGACAGAGGAGAGATCTCTACTTAAAGCTGGAAAAAGAAGTACATCAATGAGGAAATTATAATTTGAATGATGGTGCTAAACAGCAATATAGTACTATAGCCAGTTCTCATGCACAGGACATAGTCCAAATTTCTTCAAGGCTTTTTTCAGATACTCTAGGGTCTGTTGTAGAATGATACAAAGGTCAGTGCCAATTTGCTTGTACCTCCTCAGCTTCTAGGCCCGGTCAAGCATTATCCTTTGGCACAGGATGTTTCATGTTCTCTTCTAGGATCTCACTTGGAACTACATTTGGTCTCCATCCAGTTTCTGTCCAAATAAGCAACAGATGTGGGGTTTACTGACTGAAATTCTGAGAGATACAGCGGACAGCTCCGATGCCTTCAGAAAAGCCAAGTAACTTCATCAAAGTTGAAAATAGGAGACAGTAAGTTACCAGTACAAATGACACTGCTGTTTGTACCTCTTCAGCCTTTAAGACAGAAATTGGCTTTATTCTAGTAGTGACTGGAATTGCCAGCTAAAGCAGCTGTAGCTTGGAACAAGTATCCAAGAACTTCAAGGAATGAAAAACAGAGTACTCATCCGTGATATGGCTCCACCATAGGCAGAAACGCAGACTGCATTCACTAGTCCAATGCAAACTGACTACAGGTAATCTCCAGTTTAGAGACTACCATTAGGCACAAATATTTTCAATACAAAGTAAAACTTCCAGTAAATTTTCTTGCTTCCTTCCTTCCCTCTCCCCGTTTTGTTTAGTGAATCCAATGAAAGTTTTAAGATGACGAAGATTTCTTCAGAAACTTGACAAAAGAAATGATTTGGAAGTCTCCAAAGGGATTAGAAGGATAGAGGTTCAGTAATTTTGATCTACTGCTACAAGAGAAATGACAGAACTGAAGACAGGTCACGGATGCTTCACACTGTGTGCCTTATATAAGGATAATGGGCATTAGTGAACATACACAAAGCCTCAATGATTCCTACTATTCAATATCCTGTCTTACATGTTATATGGTATACGTATGTGCCCAAAGAACAACATTTCCTTTTATGGCAGGACACCCATTTTTTACTTTAGTGAGTATGTAAGATACTAAGAATGAGACACTAAGGGTGAGATTGAGCTTCACATTAAAGACACCTATATTTAATTATCTATGCTTTCACTGTAGTCAGTGGAGATCAAGCCCATGAAGTTTACACAGTTACTGAGCATACCTAAAGTAAATAAGGAGTAGGTCGTTAGTTAAATAGCTTTCCACACTGTTGACTTCTCTGTTTCCATTGACCGCAAGGAAAGCACATATCTCTCATGCTGACATCCAAAATAAATGTCTACAAAATGCAGTTGAGACCCAAATTTAAAGACTTGATTTTGGAGATTAATAATAAACAAAAATGAGATTTTATTGTAACTGAACTACTGTCAATTATGCAACAGAAACAGGTTAACCTAGGTTTAAACATCGTACTATTTGCATTACTGCTTATGTAGTATATTACAGAAATAATGAAATCTTAATGAGATTTCAATGTCATTCTCTCATATATGTAGGGAGAATTGAAGAAACGAAACCTTCTCAAAGCTACACTAATAACTATGCACAGAAGCCTTCATGTATTAAACAAATTACTTAAAAAGTACAACAGTATTGTTACTGTATCTATATACAAGGGTTATGGGGGATAAGAGCTTATCAACTTTATTTGGACAATACCCAAGTTTTCACACTTACTAGCTACAGAGAAACAGAAATTTAGCCACTTTTTATGCAGCAGTACAGCAATACACAATCACATCCTTTAATTACCAGCTCACCTGGAATTAACATCACCATGTCCAAGTTGCCCATGCTGCCCATATCCAAATGTGTAAACATCACCATTCTCCATCAAAACCACTGAAAAACAAATGAAAAAGAAGAGTATGTTTCTGACGTATGCACATATTAACATGGTACTGCACCAGTACTGGGTTAGCCTTTCTGACCAGCACAGTTAACTATCCCTATTGAAACACTAAGAGATTTGTGTGCGATTCCACAACCCATCACAGCCAGCATCTCTACGCAGGGCTATGCTATGCCATGCAGATGTTTTCAAATGACAAAAATTGCTTAAAAGCTCTATTGTAACTCAATATATGATACCTGATGATACTTTATGAATACATGATAATCCTTTTCACTATTGAAGGACTATTTTGTAGTAGGCTACAAAAATGATACCACACTCTTTTCAACCTTGAACACTCCCATCTACATCCTTAAAGAAAATTAAATTTCCCTCAGCAGGGAAAACACATATGACAACATTAAAATAACCCCCAAAAATCATCAACAAAAATTCTATGCTATAATTAACATTGATTTATTTGGTTTTACCTGAATGGTGAAATCCACAACTGACTTGTACAGCCCGCAGTTCACAGTCAAACCGGACAGTCCCTGGTGGATAGGTTGTGATTTTGCTGGCATCCTTCTCACCTCTTTCTCCACTTCCGTCTATAAACAAAACTTACAATTATATCCCATGTTTTCTAAAAGAGTTATATTAGAAGAATGAATAGAACAAGAATAGTAAATAACTCCCCACCCCACCATCTGTAAGGCAACAGAAAGAACTCACAGAATAGTGTGACAGACAGCTCAAAACGTGGCATCAAAGTAGATGTGAAAGATGACAGAAACTCTGTTTCTAAACCACCTACTACAAAGTTACACACTGGAAAATATCACATCCTTTAAAGCAGAGTCTCTCAAAGGGCAGACAAAAATGACTAGCAAGACAGGAAATTCAAATATCTGCAGAATTTAGCTTAATAACTATCACTTGTGTTCTTTATTAAGTAGCATTATGAAGTAGACAGAAAGCACTGTAGTTAAACTCAGTAGGCATAGCCTGGTCTGTTTTTTCCAATTACTACTTGTTAAGGATTTTACTTTACTCCAACTTGGCCATATAGCCCTTGTTTTACATAACTTACAATTAGTTATGCAGCTCATTTCTATCAATGCCAACATATTCACTACAAGGATGTCTGTTTTCTCTCTGTTTAAGATGAATTTTGAGACATTTTTTCTGTCATTTCTTTTAGTATGACATGCACTGTTGGTTCCTAAAGTCAAACTGCCCTCACATCAGAGAAAAGCACTGAAGTGTCAAATAAGTGCATTATTAGCAAACTTCTTGAAAGCCACTGTCTTCTCCAGAAATTAGAACGTTTATGTCATCTAACAATTTCACTGTAATTAAACTATGTGGTCACAGGGTTGCAAAGGAAGGTGGTTTCTTTAGCAGGAAACCAACATGACAGAGAAAAAGACAATATGCTCATCACCGTTAAAGCACCTATACTTGTGTAGAAAGTGGGCAATGAAAGCTCTAAAGAAAGTACATCTTCACAATGAAAAATTTCATATATAACTTCTTCACACTGTCTCTTGCATAAAGAAGTGAAAATACATGACGTGAAAAATAACTGCACAAAGTAGATTCCACATTAATTTTGTGCTAATTCTGACCACTTACTGTTTATTAACAAAATTGATACAGGGAAACAATTGCTGCTCAAAGCATTCAAGGTGCTGTTAATTTAGATCTATATTTATAATTTCTACACGTTTCCCTGTAGTGTAATGGTGAATAATCATTAGTGGAAGTCTGAACTCTGAGCATTCATTATTCACTATCTGCAGCATAGCACTTAAGAGACTTAAAAAAATTTAAAAATATAATTCTGGCTTTATACTTTCCTTTTTAATGCATGGAAACTGCTGATAAAGTCATGTCAATATTTTTATTATAAACCAGTTTTAAAAAAATCTTCCTGTTTTGGAAATAAAGCTGTTTTCTAGTGATGACTGAGTACAGTAATTATATGAATCTCCATGTAGTTTCCATCTGTAAAGGAACAGTGTGTATTAAGCAATGCTTTTGAAGAATTAGGTTTAATAGCATAGGTAGAGTATCCCTTTCAAAATGTAGGTACCCTTCATCAAAAAGAATTACACTTGCACTACATGTTGGATATGCGTGAAATGGAGACATGGTAAAGGAATTGTCTGGCTCTCAGAACTGCCATGGGATTTTTGAGGGTTTTCCGACATTAGGTTTTCTAATGTATGTGTACTACGAGACCACACACACATTAGAAGAAATGTTTCTGAAGGTCTGTCTGCAGCTTTGTTTGTACTAACAACAAAATCAAAGCGACAGAACCACTATTTAAACAAAACCCCTTGAAAATACAGTTCTGCCTTAACAGGCTTCTAGTATTTTAGTTAACAATTTGGCTATTTCTCAAATGCAGTACCTTTGAACTTTTTATGCCTACATTTGCATTAATCTCTACATGCGAAAGGAATCAAGAGATAGTTCTAAGGGCTAATACTGCCACTAGAATTATTTACTCAGCAAGCAGCCTATTCACTGCTTCCCTCTTTCACATAAGCTTTTTGGACAGAAGCAGAAAAAAGCTAATTGTTCTGGAAGTCTACCTGTGGTCCCTTGTCACCCTTCCTCCCTCAGTCATTGAGAACTGTAATGAAAAATGTAAGCTCCCCCACTGTGCAAACACACTTGAACAGTCATCTGCCAGGAATGCACACATCTGCTAAGTATGTCTTGTGGCTGCATGCACTTCCTAGAATGAAATGAACTCAACACACAGCAACCACGTCACCTATGCACCATCATATTAACAAAATACAGCAGAAGTTGTATTCTGGTCACGTAATGGCATCATATCAAGTGATCTGCAGGTACCTGAACAGGTACATGTGCATTCCCTGCTTCATCATAAGAAAAACATACTGGTCATAAGTGCTTCAACAACTACTAGTAAATAGTTGAGGACTGCTGTTTTCACAAATGATAAATATGTGATACTGTTTTTTTACAAAAAAGATTATTCTAGATATATTCCCTTTTTTTCTGAAGTTGCAAATGAAAGCATAGCATCATATTACCCTTAAGGAAACACAAAATACTATTGTGCAAGATGTAAAGACAAGTACACTCACATGAAATACATTTTGCAATTCCTTATCTGAGAAATAAATCTATTCTAAATGAAAAAGATTTACAGAGTTGGCATTTTCAAATTTCAAAGCTAACTTCTCAAGCTTTTAAGAATGCAGGAATGGAAGCAACTGTCTTTCATACATATCCTTGCTTAAGTGTGAAATTTGCAAACAAAATGGAACTCCTCTCAGCCTTCTTTCATGGTTAGTAATGGTCTCATGAGTTTTGAATCAGCTGAATCTTCAACTTGATAAACACTAAATTAATTTATGTGTGTGAAGTGTAAAACCCTCGTCACTAAAAAAAGTAAGATTCAGCTAGCATTGTTTAGGGGGGAAAAAAATTCTTTTGACTAAAATATACAAAGCTAAATAGAATATCACTGCTTACTTTTACAGCAATACTAATGGGCTATACTGCTTATCTGTATACTCCATTACATGGCCAATGCATACCACATTTTTCTAGCAGCACTGGCCAGGAGAACAAAGCTCTACAAGCTCTTACAATTAAAGATAAGGCTGCAAATAAACTGGGTCATCCCCTTTCCTTTCCGTACTTTCCCAGAGTCAAAATTTTTTTAGGTACGAGGGTGAAAGGTAGATGCAGAAAGCTTATTTGCACGTGTCTCAAGGAACAATTGCAGAACTATGGAGATACATGCTTTTTTTTCTTACAAACAATTGTGCATGTATTCATTTCATTAAAAGTAGTGTCAAAACAGCTGTTCCTAAAACGGAAGCATAAAAAGACTACTGAAGCAGAAATTCTTCTGGCTGAATGAATGGAATCTTGTAAGCAGAGCAAGTTAATACTTCAAATGTTACCCAACTGGACTCCCACTGAACAAAAAGTTTGACTCTTCCATCTCTCTGAGATAGAAGACAGCACCAAGCAAAAACTCCAAAGTGTTTCCCGCTGTCAACACTGGGGGTTGGTCTCCATGAACAACTTCACAATCATGGGTTTTCATCTTGGTTATCTAGTACAGTTGGGGAAGGAAAGTGGAATAATTGGAAATACAACCAATTAACCGCTCCCCACCACTCCATTTTCCTTAGAAAATTCTTTAACTCCTAAAGACAATTTTTTCCTTCTGTGGAACATGGTCAAAAGTTCTCTTGGCTGATATTACTAGCACAAAAAAAGCCGCTTTCCAGAAATGAAGAAAAAAGCTCCTTCAATACTAACAGCAAAGGAAATCATAAGCTACAAATGAGAGTTCTGCTGGCAAAAAACCCAAACCCAAACCAACATTGTTACAGAATTGCATCTCGGACCCTTGGTGCAGACTTGAGGAAAAACCTTTTATTAGTGTTCCTCAGCTGGTGATGAACTTCTTTTTCTGTGATGAGATTTTTTTTTTTTTGTCACTGACCATCTCTGGAGGAGGGAAAGGTGTTTCTAAAGATATTAAATGCATTTCTTCTCCCCACAGATGAAAAGCCTAATGCAGTATGACCGTAGACAAAAATTCTTAGAATAATTGTCTTTTTAGACCACATCATTTGCCAACAAATCTTCGTTCAGTTCAGCAGTGATTACCCAAATAAAGCGTGTCAGACAAGTTACTGGTTAGTATTTGTGACGTTCAACCCTCACAGGATTTTCTGAATGCCTTTAGTATCATCTATAGGCTTTATAAACATTTTATAAACATTTATAAACCAGTTTATTACTTGAACAAATCAGCCTATGGCTGCAGAAACCTACTTCTGGCTGTGAAAATCATCTGTCACATGAGGGCAAAAAAAAAAAGTAAGCCTGTTGGATGACTGAGAGGTTAATAAAGAGTTTACTTGACATATAGGTGACATTCGATATGCTGAATCAGAAGTGTGTAACACTCAGGATAATGTGACCAAAAACTTGTATTCTTATTACAAACAGTAATAACTGTGTCCTGAATTTCTGTACCAGTATTGGCTTACCTGTTCAGCTCAGCCAAAAAGTAAATGCAAACAGGAATATACCAGCCAAGTAAATTATTCCATAATCTGACCTGAATGCAAGTTAAACTGCAATACTGAGCAATGGCAAAACACATCCATGTTCTCCATGTACTTATTTTTCTATGCTATATGAATACAACAAAAAGAGAAGCGTATTTGACTGAATGTGAGTTCTTGGGTATTTTCTGTGATCCAGATAGCTGCCAAATAGAAATGTATGTTTTGGAGGAGTAGAAAGATCTGCCTCTATCCTTTTTCCAGCAGAGGACAGAAACCAGGAAAGCTACTTTCAATGTTGTCTTCCCAAATTAGGTATTCAGCTTTAATTCACAGGTGGATGAAAAGGCATACATTTATGAGTTACCTTATTCTGGTATGGTATGACAGATGGTAAGGCAGTCTGAATGGAGAGACATAACTAACAGTAGCAGAAAAGTTACAAAGAAAGTAAAGTTTTTCATTAATAATTGTTATTAACAAATAAATATTTCTTGTCATGATAACATATGACTCAAATTCCAAGAAAGTTCTCATCTAAATTTCTCCTTATTGATGGCAGCATGTAAAAACCTAGCAAAGAAAAAGTGGCTCTGAAACACTTTTGGTGCAACTTTTATCTTCTTAAGCAAAGTGCAAAAAGTCTTAAGCAATACGTGTTTTGAACTTCTTTAGGAACACTTAGCACACAAAAACAAGTCTACCAGGTTATAGAAATGTCAATATGGAACATATAAAGACTCCAGTATCATTCATTTCTATTATGTCTTAGATGTAGATTTTTCAGTCAGCTGCTTTTCTCCAATGAGTGCTTTAAACTACTTTATCCTTCAGACAACTATTTTACAGTTAAAAAGTAAGTTACAAGTAAATTCTCTTGAACACCTGATAATTTTGTATTAGAATTTGAAAAACGGTTGTTATATAGCTTGTTCCATCTTCAGCTCCATCTAGCCTTTGACCTTTTGAGGATATTTGGTTTCATACAGTTTAGAATATTTTTTTCGTTGCCACTATTCACAAATACAGGAAACAAGTGGCATTTGCTTGCAGAATCTTAAGTGACTCAATGAACTTACTTTGTTTTTATTGCTACTCAGTTAATTTCTAGAGTTGTGAAAATTCTGGACTTTCAATAATCTTTTTTTTTTCTCAGATTCCCAGTGACAAAGTCCACAGGGACTGGAGATGCAGACTGAGGATGAAGTACAGGCTCATTTTTCTTCTTAGTGTCAAAGCATTCCATGAATGCCAAGAAGGTGGTACCTACTCTTTTCTATTTATACTTGCGATAGAGACACATAGACCAAAAAGATTATGATTATGCTTAATATGCATTTTTTGTAATAACAAGGATCTTGATACACAGACCCTATAAATGTGAAATGAATAGATTACAATGGCAAGCTTTGCAGAAAACGAGCATTTTGATGACGGAGTTTTCAATTGGACAATTCAACAGAAGAATTCCACAAGTGGAAGACATGTTGATTTGATAATATCTACAAGTACATATCAAATACACTTTTAAAATTAGGTCATAATTGTGAGTTCTGAAGAAGCTGTTCACATTCAAGCTTAAATATCATTATCAAGAGAGGTTCTTCAGCTGCAAATGGAGAAGCAGGAACAGGTACCAGCAAGTTTAGTACTGGCCTCATCAATACGACCACTTGATATAAAGTTTCCTTGCCTGAAGATCTTGAAGGTCTGGTTGGTGTGAAGAGTTACAAGACTACTTGAGCAGAAAGATCTGAAGTAAGAATGCCAGTTTGGAAAGCATCACATTGAAAGGTAAACCAAAAGAATGTGCTGATCTCAATGTTACTGTCCTTCTGCTGAAGTCAACATCCCTGCCTCAGATTGCCCGATTGCTGCTTTTACATTCTATGCATAGTAAAAGAGGCATGCCTTTTAAGGTGAGGTATACTACTTATCTTTTTCAAGATTCCCACCTTTCCTACTACTTTGATAACAACCCACTTCACCAGTTTTCCGTTTTCCCTTGGAAGCTCTTCCAGAAGTTAAGGGGCATTTCTAGTTTCTAGTGGAATGTATGGTTGTCTTTTGAGAAACAATCTTCTGAGGCAGAGACAGGCCTCAAAGTTTACTGTAAAGATGTTACAACCTTCCTTAGCTATTTAGCATGAGCCACAAAAGAACTAAAATAAACTGAATGTTTCTTCACATATACCCTTCCTCAAGGAAAAATAAATATTCAGTTCTACAGGGCATATCTGACAAAATCTTTCAGCAAAATACAGACCTTCACACTGTTCTTACAACTCTGAGAAGCCATGTAAACCTCAAACTGACACTAATGAGTATACCTCTTGTAAGGAGATACTTGAGCTGAAGTGAGCTCCAACTACTACCACATGCTGGAAAAGTACAGATGTACAGGCAGGATGATCATACTCCTTTATGCACTCGCCCATGAGGTCAAGGCTTGCAAGCAGTACAACTAGCAGTAGTATCCAGCTCAAGAATACTGGTCACCAACGAGTATTGTCATTGACAGCATTCAGGTTCTGTATTTTTTTTTGTCTTTCAGCATGCAATCTCTCCCAGGGAGATTATGATAGGTTATTCTATTTAATCTATCATGATTTAAAGCACAGATAATATCTTTTCCAAACAGATTGAATTTATGTTACGCAAATACAAAGGATCAGATTCTGCTTTCATTTCCATAAAATACTTAAGATGATTTCATGATCCAGCATGTTCGTAACTAGGTAGGCCTATCACTCACACACTGATATTGCATCCATAAAGGCTTCAAACTGTCATACCATTTGTTTGCACACATGCCAAATACTATCACTAACTTCCATTAATGCAACCTAAATGCCATTTTAACAATTCATATTTAGCTATTCATTAGAAAATAGGTGAAATGTTCCGGGCCCTCACCGTTTTATGAGCTTTCTACTTACTTTGATCAGGTCTGTAATCTACATTCTATGTATTTTTATAGGTAAATACATATGTACAGACACATTTATATACAGATATATATAGAATCTATGATCAGATTTGATACAGCTCAATTTTAATCAATTTAGCTGAAATTTTTAGTAATACCCTTTCTCTTTCTAGAAAAAAGAAATCACTTATATCTGAACAAATTACACATTTAGAAATTCAAGGTATAATGAATTGGCTTTCCAGACATACAAAACCATCAGAAATATCAAAGATACCTCCTAACTTACATTCTGCAAAAAACGTTTAACTCAAGAATATTGCAGCATAAAACCTGTACTTTTGATTTGTATTTCCCCTATTCAAAGCTAGTAAAAAAGGAGGTGTTGATTACATTGGTTTAAATATTTCATTTCTAAAAAAGCCTTGTTAAAAGATAACATACCTATCAAAATTTTTATGCTAGAATTAACAAGTCTGGAATTGATACGTTAAAGCAATCACCCCAGATATACAACACAAAGGTTCAAAAAAACCCCACAAATGCAATGCAACAGTCTGAGTTGCTGGAAGGTGTTAAAGTTTCCTAGGGTAAAATTAAAGAGCCTTAAGAAGGAGACAGTGTTAGAAATGAGAAAAGACATACAGAAAGACAATGCATGTTTCATCCAAAAAAAAAAAAAAAAAAAAAAGAAATAAAAACAAAGATGATGCAGACTACCAAACATTTACACTGTAAAAAAAAGGTTAACATTTAAATGTGTTTTCTTTCTCCTCAGGTAACAAGATACTAACAAGAAGAAAGGCAGAACCCATTTTGTGCAGTTCTTTGAAAAGACAGATTCAGTGCATGGAAGAAGTGACTGGGAAGATGGGCTTATTTCCACCCTAGCCAATAACGAAGACCAAATACCTTTGTGCTTGTCCCGTTTATGCTTTAGCTGTGCTGGATGGGGTCTGATTCTGGCTAGAGCCTGTTCTCGATGGTTCATAAAAATAGGACCAGGAAATACAAGGGGGCCTGAGGAGAAACATTTTGCACATGCATAGGAAAGCTCACAAAAAAGGAAACAGTGTGTTAAACAAAATTCAAATTAAAAACAATGAAAAAAATAATAATAATTATATAATTTTGTTTTCCTAAATTCAAAAGACCCTAAATAAGAAAGTTGCCATTTCCTGATAATAAGACCAAAATATTATGCAAAGAAACAATAAATATCCCATAGTGACAGTTTTACCTAAAATTGTAAGTATGCAACTACACTCCAAGCAATGGAAACAGAACAGGCTTGCACTGGAGTAAAATTTGATTGCCAGTATCCATTACTGTCTTTAATAGTTAAAAAGATTAATTATCATGCTTTACATCCTACAATATTACATTCAAAATACTAATTTGAAACAGTATCATCATATCAATGCTGAATTTAAAAACCATAACTATTCAACTGTTTGTAATTACCATAATTAAAATGCCGAGTTCTCACAAAGAAACCCAAAACCACTTGTTCCATGGAAAATTATGCAAATCATATGACTTTTTTGAAATCTATTTTTAAAATATTTCCCATCTATGTAAAGGTCTTCAAGAGAAGATTTGTATTTGAAGACAGCAACGATTTATGTATTTAAAATTTTCTCCAGGCTACCTTTTCTATTTAAAATCTAGAACCAAGCAGTGCTGTATCAAGTTTAATTAAGGCTGATTACATGTAGATCATGGACCAGCAATTTGTTCCTTGAATCTGTATTTTTCCTCCATTTTAAAGGTTAAGCATGCCACCAAGAATTTCTTTGGAGGCATCTTTCTTCCAGAAGTCTCACTTTCAATGGAAACCATGAAGCAGGAGCAGCTACTTCTGCCAAGTGCTATTCCATGGGTTCCCAGACCCAGTCCTTTCATGGATTAAAACAAAAAACAAACAGACAAACAAAAAAGCCCAAACCAACCAGAAAACCCAATATAAAAACCCAAAAAACTCCCACAACCCAAAAACCCAAATTAGGCTTTATGTCATGTTATAAACAGCTTTGAAACCTTGAAAACAAGTATTCCTCCTCTTTCCCCAAAATCATTATTGATACTCCATTTCCTCAGCTGAACTTTATTAACAAATTCATGTAGGCTACTTCTCATAAATGCCCATTCTCTTAGGTTTCCTGCTGTCAGCTTTAGACCACTAGTTCCTTCAACTTATAGTGGACAGTATGGAAAGAAATTTAAGTGGAAGTCAGGCCAATTCTGCCTAGCCTTAGAGCCTTCAGATGAAGAAACTTGCCTTCACACACATAAGTTCACAAATTTTAGCATTAACTTAAAAAACAAAATTTAAAATGGCCCCAAACCTCATTAATCACGTATGTTTCTACACACAGCATAGATATTTTGTTTGGTTCTGTTGTATTTCTCTGGACTCTCTTAATCTCATATAGGTCTCCTTGTTAATTAAGAACTCCTGGCAATCAAGGATCACCATTTGCTTTTTCTTTATCTTCATCTTTCAGGTTTTCCCTTTAGCTGTTTTACTATTGCTCCCAGTTTTCAGTCTCCTCTCAGCTGAAGCTTCCGTTTAATAGATACATTTTTGGTAAAAACTACTTTCTGCCTGGCCACTTGCTGTGTTTAATATCCTACTTCCCAGAGTTTAGACTTACACAAAAAATTATACCACACTTTCCCTCTTTCCAAGTTGGAGGGGAGATACTGAGGAGTATACCGAGGCAGACCAGGAAAAGGCAAGAAAGGAGAGAGACACAAATAACAAGCAGATTATGAAAGCTAAAAATGTTTGAAGGACAAAAGATATAGAGGGAAGCTGGATGAAGAACAGGAGAAAATAATAAAAATAAATAATAATTAAAAAAAACAAACACGAAAAATCTTGCTTACTGAGAAGTTCCTGTCGAAATTAAAAGCCTGAGAAATAGAGAATGGACAGGATAATATGACAAAAGCAAGTTTCACTTGAAACTCAGATTAGAAAAGTTGTAAAGACAGATGCAAGGACTGCAAAGAGTACAGCATGAAGTGTGTAGATCTAAGATATTTGTGGGAGATCAAACATAAGAAGTGATCTCTAGATAACTTAGGCAAACAATTCGGAAGTTATAGAAAATGCCTGCACAACAAACAGACCAGGGGATGAGAGACAGCTCTGAAAGCAGCCTTTGGCATTTTAGCGCTCAGAGCAAAGATGGCAAAAGCATAAGAGAATTTCAGGAGGACAGAAGGAAATTAAGTACGTCAGGGTGAGTAAAAGAAATACAGGATATTTGGAAGACAGAGAATATCTAGGAAGCAGAAAATGCTGTCAGCTGCCAGCTCCAGCATTGTGCTCGCACACAGATGCCTTTAGTTGCCAAGCCACTCATGAATTACACTCCCCTGGTCAAGATGACATTTCTGTAGCAGTATCTAACTTTCTGACCAAAGCAGGATTTATCTTTGTCTCTGGATACTCCTATATACGCTACATTCCCACCTATTATGGAAAGAACCTGAATCCAAAAGAAAGTTTAATGCAATATATATTAATTTCATAGTAATTTATATCCAATCCATGTAACACAAGTCTGTCATTCTCTTTGGCTTTTTATACATGCTAAATCTGTAACATGATCATAATGTAATAAATATCTACAATTCAACTACATTGCAATGCATGTTTAGTCATGCACTGGGAAAATGTAAAGTACCTCCTCTCTCTCCAAAATACCACCACAGGAAACAAAACACTAGAACAATTCATATAGACCATATCTGCTCTCTGCTTACATCTGAGGTTGCCTATATAAAGGGAGCAGAGTTTAAGTACTATGAATTATTCTGGTGGAACAACTCAGCCATGCATTGGACATTTCCTTTATTTTGTTAAAAAATGCCTAAAGAGCATTATTTGAAAAACTCTTCTAGAAGCCTCTAACATAGATCTACATGGGGAATAACAACCTATCGCTATTCTTAGTTATTTTAGTAGCTCAAGTTAAAGAGACAAGCAAAGGAGAGTCACTGTTAGACTGTAATGCTGTTATTTTAAAGGAATTGCTATATAATGTAAAATGACATTCACTCTCTCCCTTTATTCTTTATAGAATGCTTTCCCATAGTTAACCTGAGAGGTTAAACATCCATAGCCCAGGAAATGTCAAGATTAGCTTTTTTTTCTCGGTCCTGCAGGATCCAGGCCTTTTAAAATGGACTTTGTCTGGCAGTGAATTAAGAGCATGAAGGAAAAAAATGCTTACCTACAAAAATAATTTAATTTTCTAGAAAATTACAATGGATTTATTAAATAGTGCAGTGGACTACAGGAAAATGTACACAATTACTATCATCCTGCATGCATTGCTTTTGAATTCTTGGCTGTCTAAGCACTTAGGCAAAACTATCTAAGAGCTTACTGTTTGATTTGACATTTTGATTTTTTCTAGTAACTTTCCCTAAATAAACGCTATTCAGCAAGCTGTGATTACAGAATACTGAAATCTATGATCTCAAATGGTGACTTCTACATCAGTGCACTGAATTTAGCAGGCTACCTGAAAAAATAGTACACAACCACAAAACTGAAGATCATATCATGAAGAAGAACACACACGAGCAGCATAACTTAAGGTTGCACAGGGAAGTCCTAGGTTGGATGGTACTTTCTGTTGTAAAAACCTACTTTTTGGCTTCTGGAATACTTGTAAGAAATATTCACAGACAATGTCACTGTGCTCTGCGGGGACTAAGGTTAACTGCAGTTTGCTTAATTTGTTCAAAACAATGAAAATAAAACCAGGACACATGCCTCTTCCTGTGTTTTTAAAACTCTTTTCTATTGACACTTAAAAATTGTACAAATCAGACATGAAACAAAAATTTTTAGGGCTTCTTATAGGGGGAAAAGGAGATGCAGGCTAGCCAAAGGGCAATTTGGGGGTGATAGAGAATGGGATGGAAATAATGATTTATGATAATCTTAATTTTGACACCTCTTCCTTTCTGAATACTTGACTTTCTCTATATTGTTAAATAAATGTGAAAGATGCATTTCTGTATAAAAACACATAAGGTAACTTAAAACAGTAACTATAAACCAGAACTGTTCTCATTGAGTCTACTGCAAATCTGAGTTCAAAAACTATAATATAAATACCTCTACTTTAAAAATCAATTTTATTAACAATAATCACCTCTTTCAGACAATAATCACAAACTCAAGCACAACAATGTAATTTCACAGAACCATACCTACTGGTCATTAAGGACAAAAACCTACAGCCTTCTCTTGAAAGCATTCTTAAACAGAAAGTCATGTATGGGTCTGAGATTGTTTTGTTTCAAGTAGAAAGATTTGATTTGTTTTGGTTTGTTTAAAGAACTTTGAAACAAATATAACCTCCAGGTCCTGAAAGCAACAAAATAAATATGTAACTAAACTATAAAAAGAAGCTGTGCTAATATTTAATGAAAAATACTGTATTTGAATAGATAGTTCTGCTGTATATTTAGGTATATGTTCAGCAATGAACAAAGAATAGTGTTACTGACAAACTGATTCCAAGCCCATAGTGGCTTGGACAGATGTTAAACACTTTTATATATTACTCAACCTACTATGGTAAAACTGAACTAACTGAATCAGTTACACTTCAGAAAAATCAAAAATTGCCCAAATATACGCAGACTCAGATAACATTGTCTCAAAACACAGCAGCTTTCACTAAAATCAATCAACCTCCTGTGGGTTCTTTTGTTGTTCAAAATAGAATAAGATTGATGGAAAATAATTTTCCTGTTCTCTAAGGGCATCAAAAGCTAAAACTTGGTTAATTACACACCAAATCTCTATCTCTGTAATGATCATCTAAAAGTAGGTTTTTACATCATAGGCTGAGAAAGAGAAGTAGTGAAATACCAGTGAAGCACAAGACCATTTATTATCACCATAGTAAGAGCTATGTCTGTGTTTTTTTAGCTTATTAGTTAAATTTATTTTGTTTAAAAAGCTATTTTCACATTCTTGCAGCTTTCTGAAAAAAAAAAAAATACCTTTAAGCAGTAAGTTAAAATATTTGACTACTTCTAAATTCTAAAGTGAAACATCCATCAATAATTATGTAGAGGTATTATGATATAGCATAGACGCTGTGATGAATACAGCTGGCTTTATTTCTCAAAAGGTCATACACCACACTGAAAAATGTGGAATTGATTTTGAGCCTTCTTCACTGCTCTTGTCAAGCCATTAAGCTAGAAGCAGAAAGGAGCAGCTGGAAGAAGTAGTTCTACCACTACCACAGAAAAGAAGCAAAACTGGTCACCTGAACACACTGTACTTTATGAACTGAAAAGAGTAAAGAAATATAACCAATATCAAGAAACTCTTAAGTTCTTTGAAATAATAGATTTATTATCCCAAACTGAAAAATATTTTCCACGGTTAATTTTAAGAATCTAATATTGATCCTAATATGGATCTAACTAAGGATCAAATATTTAAGGATCAAACCATTCTATGATTCTTGACTCTCAAAAACTATACATGCTTTGTTTCTTACTGATCTGGCATAAAAGAACAAAAGCCACACATTAAAACACTACAACCCAGAAATCATAAACCTGACAAAATACCCCACTGTGTACCTGAAGGAAAGACCCTAACAGAGCTAGTCTGGCCTTTAACTGACTGAGCAATGCTTTCAGAGAAGTAAAAGGTTGGAATCTTTCTTTGGACCTCTAAATAGCTATTTCATTAGCAAGGATTTGTTCAGTTACATATGCAGAAATACTAGAACTTTTTGAGTAAACTAAGCAGTCTGCCTATTCTTTTTAACATTAATATAATTATTTTTCAGGTTGCAAAACATTTTGCACAGCAATACAAAAATCTAGTTGATTACTTAAATATTCTTGGTCTCTCTCATGAAAAGAGGATTATAAGGGTTCTCAAGAATGGTGCTGTTCTTTCCACCAGCTCATGGAAAATTGTAGCATTTGGATGGAGAGGCAATAAAACAACTTTTTCATATAATTGTGTAAATCAAGATCGATTATCAAATCAAATTTTCATACTTGACTATGTAAATCAGGATCTTTAAGTATTTGTCGAAACACTATTCCTAGCTTTATCACATAAGTCATTCCAAACTGAAAGAGGAGACTAATCTCCAAGCCTTCCAGCTAGACATACCCACTACCTCCAGCAGCCACGTAGGTATAGCATTTCAATGTTATTTTGATACAGAATACAACATGATGTGTGCCACAAGCTGTCCAGCAACATCTTTTTAGCTACAGTCCCTATACACCTATCAACCCAACAATAGCAACACATTCCTGATATTGATCACCCGAGACTTAATTAAATCCAAAATATGATTTATTTTCTTTAGAGACAGATAGCATACAAAAGGGATAAACTGCTCTGGTTCTACTTCTAACCACAGAAATGGAAGCAAACTGAAATGTTTCTCTGCTGCTCTTTTATTATCTTCCTTTCTTCTCTTTTTCCAACTGAAATTTACCTCCCAGCTCTGTCATCGTTACCTATCTGGGCTGAACAGCAGCAGGTTTCAATAATACCTGGGTAATTCAATGAAGATTTAACAAAAAATAATTGTTAGCTGTACCTAGTATTTGCCAGCAGTATGCAATGCAGCTCTAACATGACCTAGATTAAGGAAGACAAAAGGCTTCCCCTCTCCATGTCACAGCTAAAATTAACCATAAAGATTCAAAGAAAAATAAATATTCCATCCTCTTCCACATGTATAGCAAACTATAAGCCTTCTCTTCCTTGTTGCTCCTTATTTGTGTTAAAACCAGTAATTTCTTACTTGCAAGTGAAATAAAGCCACAATTTGCCCCACAAGGCTCACTGGCATGGAGTCTAGGAACTAAGTTTCATCACGGTGTGCATTTTGTATCTGAGTAAAACCAGTATCTAATTCCTAAAAGAAGAATCAAAATGGTATTTATGGTATTATATATTTATTATTCATACATATATGAAGAGCATAGCATTCCAACAGAGCTGTTCCTCTTCACAACACACAATAATCTTACCAATGACATCATCATGCTTCATAAAATATTATAATTTATGTCAGTTTAAAACTCTCAACTTTAAATATTTACCAGATTAAGACACTGAGGTATTTTAAAACAAGAACAGTACTAAAAATTTGTTAAAGTACATATTGTTTATGTAGAAAATCAGCAATACTTCCTGAGGTAGATAATACACAAGGAAAGAAAATTTTGAAATTACGCAGCATTTTGTTTTTTAATTCAGTGAGTGTGTCAATTTTTTCATGCTATTCAAATGTAGAAAAGTTCATTGTATGAAACAAGAAATTCTGATTACATATCGTACAACATAGATTCATTCATTTAAAATAATAATTAAACAATTCATATTATAGGTAACTAGCACTGGACAGGTTTGCAGTCATTTCTATTCTTCATATAAAAAAGCATATAAAAATATGCTTTAGCATCTACATTTTTAAAAACTATTATTGAACTAGGAAACATCAGAAAATGAAAACTGACTATATGAAAGTGATAAAAAATGCTACTGTTCACCATTAAAATGCTGATTCTTATGAGCAGACTTTGTTAAACATACAGATTTTTTACAATTTTCCAGAAGCATGCTAAATAACATAAGCTATCCATTTAGGTTCTGATTCTTGTTTCATTACTGTATTGGCTCACTGGAGGAAAACTAATTAATTTTCATTAGAAAACAGACTAAGAAGTTTGCTTGAAGTATTCAAGCCTCTTATCAATAGGAAAGTCACTTACCTCTTCCTTCTTCCAATCTATGTCTCCTATTTACACGTTGCCGCTTTTCTTCTTGCCGTAACTGAAGGTGTTCTTCAATATTAACTCCAGGAACAGGTACAGCTACATAGATTAAGAAAATAAAATATGTAAAACTATCTGTAAAAATTTTTATGATGGTAATAAACCCTAGAAGAAGTTAAGTAAATGAAAACTGAAGCCTACTTACTACCTGCACCTTACACTGCTCTCACACAGTATTTAAAAATAAAGAAAGGAGCTGAGTAAATTTGGAAAAGAGTTTTAGGCCTTATCTCTGAATTTCCTGGTTTTCATGAATCTGCCACAATTCCAGCATCACTGAACAGTATTTAGCACATACTATAAATCTGTATGTGCCTAATAGAAGGAAATACTCAGTTATGTGTTGTCATTGTTATCTCAATTTTCCCCAAAAAAGTTTCAGAAAGGTTTATTACTAAAACAAGCATAAAATAGCTTATATTTTAAAAACGTTTTAGATAGATTAGATATTTTTAAGAATGGTTTACCACTGTATGCTCTGTGCTTACTAAGAGTCTGTATGTAAATCTTATTTAGCAAAATAGGTAATTTAATAGAAAATTGAAACAAAGTGAAAAGCACTTTTTAAAACAGAAAACATGACTTGAATGAACAGAACAATAAAATTACTAGAAGCACTACCTTTTTCCAATGTTTCTTCAGCAAATTGCAAGAACCTAAATAAAATATACCTTGTCCCCAGCATCAAACAAAATCTCCAGCTGGAAGTACTGTCACTTTTCTACAGACAAATGTGGTCAAGTCCTCACCTCAAACTATGCCAAGCCCAACACAGCACCAAAGAGCTGTTGCCTATCCTGCTGGGAGGGTAGTTATCAAAGTGGAGGTTTGCACAAAAACTGTAACTTCTTCCTGGTCATGCATGAGAACAGGGCTGTGAATCAAAGCTGCTATTCACCATCGATATAAACCTACTTCTGTGATAGCCATATAAAAGAAAATTATTTTTAGAAATACCTGTTTGGAGGAACCGGGAGTGCACAGTGAGGTTGTCTGGGGTTCTTACTGTTAATTTATCAAGAGGACCACTTCTAGTTTCTATTTAACTTTTGCTTGGGGAAAAAAACCTCCCACACTCCAAGTACAGCATAAATTTTCTATTGTTACTATTCCACCCCCACTCCCTACCCCCAATAAAATATTTATACATCTCATCAATTTAAGTCATGCATTTGATTTTTTTTTTGTATTCCTTTTCTATAGCAAACACTATATCCATATATCCATGCAGGACTAAGGGCTCTACATAAATCTAAACATTAATAAGAAGGAAGGAAAACCTGACCTCCAAAAACCTGTAATTGCCCAGTAGAGAGAATATAATATTAAAAATGCTGGGATAACAGATCTTAGAAGGAAAGACTCCAAACTGTATTTTCCAATAATCATACTAGTTGGCTTTTTTTCCCCTAAGGTGGGTATTTTTGGGGAGGAGGGCTGGGGTGGGAGGTGTTTGGGGTTTTTGAAAAGTAAATTCCACATTCCTGGCAGCTCTTTTTCTCTGAAAATTTATAAGAGAAAAAATAAAAAAGTTTTCAAGAAACAATATTCCCCATCTTCTATGTAACTACAAAAAACCCTGACAAAAAGATTATAGAAAAAGTTTCAAGCTATCAAAAAAGAACAAGAACAACTTTCTAGTATCAGTATCATAACCACACAAGACAAAATGGACACAGGTCTATAGTAAGGGCAAGTTTAAAATATTTCACTTACCAATGTGATTCCACTTTTCTATTTCACCAATTAAATCTACATGATAAACCACATTTTACCCATTTTAAAAATATGATGCTAAAACTATTCTGTAAATCTAAAAATTCAGTAATTTGATTGGAAAGAAAGAACTGCATTATTTAAGATACAAAGTTTTATCATACAGAAGAATGAAAATACTAACTGAAAAATTAACTGAAAAGAACAAACCCATTTCTAAACTAACCTGTTATTCCAATTCAAGTTTCAAAAGTCATCAGTGGGACTGAGTTTATTAAAGAGCATAAACAGATCTACTGAGGAAAAAAAAGGTGCAGCAAGAAAGAAAATTAAAAGCCATCTTGCTAATTTCATGTCACTTACCCAACAAGAGATCTAAAGGTATCATCTCTTTTACAGCATCAAGGATTCCTCTTTGCCTTGCTTCCTGGCCATCCAGTTCTCTAGCACATGCCTTGCAGCAGCCACATACAGCACAGCCTGACTCACCTGAGCCACAGCCACAGATTCTGCAGCAAATAAAGAGTTCCTTTATCACTATCTTCTATTTTTGTGCTTTACTGATGCCTTGGTAATTAAAGCATACATTATTTATTTGTTCTATCTCTGGATATGTAATTTTTCCTGAGATAAACAGAAAATATAGCTAATTTAAATCCTAGCTGCTGTTCCATGGTGCCAGAGAGCACACACTGACCATGCATATCTGAACTGACTTCTCAGCATTAACTTTTCTTCATTTAATTAAACATACACAACATGAAAACATGAACGAGTTAAAAACAAGCACAGGCCATGCTGGATAAACAGTAATGGCAATATGTAAAGCAGTGGCCCTTTATGCAGCTCAACCCCAAAGTAACAGATAAAAGCAACTGGAAGAGCATGATAAAAAAAACTTCCATCATAGGATGAAGAAACGTTATGCCAAAGCCAGCAGCTCTATCAAGAAACAGATTACATTGGTGCTCACATACAACAGCTTCTAGTAAAGAACTATATGCTAAAGAAATGTTAAAAAATGAATTTAAACCTAAATCACTTGAAACCATCACAAGCCACACACTAAAATTTTAGCCTACTTCTGAATTTAAAAGCAGACTATTTTTAGATATAATGTTACCTTAAATGGAAGTTTAAAACCACATCGACTCAGTTTGTATTCAACACATGCTTTAGCCATTCAACACACTATAGCAAGTGTATTTCCATATGTTTGCTTACCCTCCAGGCACCCTGTCAGGACGCCCACTACTAACACAGCTAGCTCCATAGCCTGTGCAATCTCCACATACAGTGCACACCATACACTGTTCCAGCTTCCATTTATGCATGCCTGGAGGACACATCATGGACTTCTCATCTTTTTCATCCAGTTCCTCTTCTAGGTCTTCATCCATTGCTGTTGCCATGTTCTCCACACCAAAACCTAGTCAAGATATTGAAACAAGAAAGAGCTGTTTTCTGAGGCCAACAGTGGCTGCTGCAGAAGCTCTGAAGAACACACGCAGATCAGGTTTTAAAGGGAGTGACTAGGCATGCCTGCTTTGCATGCTCAGCCAGCACAACAACGCCTGTAAAACCCCTCTGAGCACAGGCTGGGGTACATAGCTATGGTTTCACAATGGAAATGAAACATTTATATTCAGTATACAAGTAACAGGTCATTTACTCATCACATATAACATATGCTAATCCAGCAAAGATGAACAGGTATGACTTTTCATACCTATATTTAGGAGCAACGGAAATGCTCGGTTTTCTGGAGAAAGATATAGACTTACAGTCATGCCCTGTTTGGGCAAACGACAGCCTCAAGACTGAATGAAAACAAGGAAAGGCAGAAATTTTTTTCTTACTAAGACAATGGCACATAGTAAGACAAGGAGTGATGAGGTTTGATTTTACTCATTTGTTTTAAAGAAAAGCTTTTTCACTGACAAAAGTAATTGAGATTTATTTTTTTTTTAACATAACTAAGTTTATTAGTATGTGCAGAATACCAAATACCTGACGTTCAAGTGAAAGTATCCATACCTGTGTGTTTCTTTAAGCATGTTGCAGGTACTTTAGCTTTAGCATTGGAATTATATTTTATAATAAAATGCTTAGCTATGTTTTCACTTGTATTATTTTCCAGCACACAAAACAAAAGGAAAAATCTAGGTCCTTCACCTTTTCCTCCCTGGCTCATGGAGCCTGTGTCTCGCCCACACTGTCCTTTATTATTTACGCCAAATGTCCAAACTTCTCCATTCTTCATTAACACACAGGTGTGAGCTTTGCCCATGGCTACTTGAGTCACAAAATGGCCTTTCAAATCTGTTACTAAACCTATAAGATATAAAACAGTTGAGTGGTAAATTGTACTTTCTACCCGAGAAGGCAATTTCAGAGACATAACAAAACTGCTAATGGATACTGACAATTTTTGAATTAGCAGCAAAGGAGAAAAGCAGATATAAAAACCAAGTTCTAGAATAAGAAGTGAAAGGAGAATTAGGTCTAGGCCATTTATCCTGCAAGGAAAGGAAAGCCAAAACCAAACCAAACCCTGCTGCAAATCACTTGTTCTGAAAAACAATTCTAAAGGAGTTATAATGCCACTGGAGTTTATTTCTTCAATATTTTATTTAAATTGAGATGCACTGGATCACCTGCAAATTCAAAACAGGCTGTCTTTTGAGCAAAGGAACATATAAGGCCTGGTTTCCTGCAGCCTTTGCTCCTGACAAAACATGTCTCATTTCTGTTGACTTTTCCCTGTGTGGCCTTCTAGTGTCAGATTAATACAACAAATAATTTATTTTTTCTTCTCCTTAGTGGAAGCATTTGTTTGGGCATTTGTCACCAGTGCTGCCATACATTTTTACAGAACTTAAGGAAATTGTCTTCTCTTTCTATCCTTCTGCCATATTTGGCTGAATCAGCAGAAATTCAGAAATTTATTAGGAGAGTAGGAAACACACAAACATCATTTACACATGTTAAAAGCTTCCAGACTCATTTCAATTACTCTAGTTGAAAAATCACTTAAAAGAAAAATATTAACTTACTTGTACTATCGGAGTAAATGGCATCTTTTCCAAACATGTAGAGTTCTCCATCTTTTGAAATTACAGAACTGCTTCCATTATTGCATGCTGTAGATATGACAATCTTTCCCTCCATTTTAATAATTTTTTTAGGCTTATATGGTTTTGACTGTCGTCTGCTTTTAGCTTTAAATAAATAAATAAGTTGCAAGTCATTCTACCAAAATAATTTTCAAAGGCACAATAACATTTGTTTTATAATTAGGGGTTAGTTTTCAGACTGCTACTGTCATCTGTATGATTTTTAATGGATTACACCGGTTTCTTTCAAAAAATTCAATGGCAAAGTCATGATTAGATAGGTATCTTCCAGGAATGATTCTTTAAGTTTTTCTTTTATATATAGACTGAACTAACTGTGAACTTTACAAAGCAGTGCATAGTAAAAAAAGAGTCCTCATTGCCATGTGAGAAGAATATATATGACAATATATGCATAAGTTCACAGGGAAATGTTGCACAAGTTCAGTTCTTTACAAGAAAAATATTAAACTCTATTAAAATCATTGTCCCAGTTTCAGCTGGGATAGAATGAATTTTCTTCCTAGTAGCTGGTACAGTGCTATGTTTTGAATTCAGCATGACAATAATGTTGAGGACACACTGATGTTGTAGTTGTTGCTAAGTAGTGCTTACTGTTAATCAAGGCCTTTACAGTTCCCCATCTGCGCCAATAAGGGAGGTACACTAGAAGCCGGGAGAGAGCATAAAAAGGACAGCTGACCTGAGCTAGTCCAAGGGATATTCCATACCTTAGAACATCATGCTGAGTATATGAACTGGGGGGGGAGTTGGCCAGGGCAGACCGATCACTGCTTGGAGACTGGCTGGGCATCCATCAGTGAGTGATGAGCAACTCTGTCGTGCCTCACTTGGTTTTCTTGGGTTTTATTCCTCTCTTTTTAATATCTCCATTGTCATTACTATTATGACAATTTTTTACATTACTTCAATTATTATAGTGTTCTTATCTCAACCCACAGGTTTTACCTTTTCCTGACTCTTCTCCCCATCCCACTGTGGGGGGGCAGGGAGGGAGTGAGCGAGCAGCTGCATAGTGCTTAGTTGCAGGCTGGGGTTAAACCCTGACAACAATGTTTAGAAAACCTCTGAGTCACAACAGATTCCCACAGGAAGAAAAAGGGAATAAAAAGTGCTAAAAAAGCCCTGCCCCAAAATCACTATTTCCAATCTGGTCTCAAACGAATCAGTAACAGCGTAGCTAAAGACTGGATAAAAGAACTAATAGCTATCATTACTGTCGGTGATTCTTCACCCAAGTCAAAGAACTGCCAGTTACTTTCAGTTGCTGACAGTTACCAACTTCCTACAAAGAACACGTACACATACTGTTGACAAAAACCCAGTCTCCCCGCCCAGGTTTAAAAGAAATAAGGGGACTAAAAAATAAAACCTGTGCATATCCACTCTGAGCCAAATTAAAGAGGCGAAGAGAACCAGATGAGTCAGAAGAGAGCTGAATTTATAAAAGAACGTAAGAAAGACCATCATCAGGTCCTTCAGCAGATTCTTCAGTAAGAAGATCTGGTAAGCACTGAATCTTCTCATTTAATTTTTGCTACTTAAAAAAAAAAAGTAGCAACAGCAGTTTACTTCACAGTGCTAAACTTCTGTGTCATCTGAAATTGTAGATCAATTATACAACAAAAATAGTCAGTTTAATTGTATTCTGGATAACTTCCCAATAACTGTGCAAAGAAATCTTGAAATTTATGCTTTTAAATATATTTCCTGAAATATTTTTGCTTGAATCTCTTCAAATTTACTTTACATTTACTGGAGAAAGTAGTATGATTTTGTCCAACACGATTTTAATTAGATTTGCATTTAGGAAGACTCTAAAAAGTTACTACAGCACATACTAAGCACATACCAAAGTTCTACTAGTAAATTCCTCTCACTCTGAATACATTCAAAAATCCACACCATATGCATGATCAAACCTTAAAATATGTTCTTGACTGCATTTTAGTTATATTACATGAGAAAACCCACAGCCTTGGAGAATACTGTCAGTGTAGTTAATCTTTTACAGGAACAGTAAGCTAACTATGCTTTCTTTCTGCATGAGCTATGCCATACGTCACATATGCAGCCTGCTGAGTTTTTGTTAACAGCTTTCTTGAAAGGTAAAATGCCTACACAGTTGATTGAAACAAAGCTGGACTCTACCATTGCTGTTTATCAAGACTTTAAATCTATTTTTACATTCTATTTTAAATAAATTTTAAAATTCTAACCATCTACTAGTATCCAAAGACTTAAACAGTACTCAAATGTTGGTATAAAATTCATAATATTTCTAATTGACTGCACTGAGGCACAAATATTTCAGTCTTATTAAATCTGTGTTTAAAATCTATGGCTAGCAGATTGAAGTTTTCCACAAACTCGCCTTCTGAAAAATATATCAATTTTAATGGTAACATTAAGTTACATTATTAAAGAAGGACGTTATGGAGAGTTTCATTTGAAATTGAGTTAGGCTTGTATAGAAATATACATATTATCCTATTAAAATGTACACATGAGGCTGACAACTCAAATATCAGCTTTGTTTTAAGATCCTCAGGAGCTAGACATTTTTCAAAACATTTTTTTTTAAAAAAAATATTAATCTAACACAACATAACAGAATAGTCTGTTTTCTAAAGTGAAGTATTTAACATCAGAGCAGATCAGAGCTTTAGGTCATCTAAAGGTAACTTTCATTGTCTTATAAAGTGTATTTCAACCTAAACACACAGCTTCAGAGATCAAAACTAGGAAGTCTGATAATTCTATATTGAAGAGGCATTTGTTAGTCTGAAGACCAAATTAATCTGTCTTCTTTAACGTCTGAAGAGTTCTGCTCGACCAAGCACAGAAGACCATGCTTCTACAATTCCTAATCAATGTACCTCTGCATCATGGAGAGGCATTAGCTGGCAAAACATCGATTTCCAAAGTTCTCTAAAACAACAGTGAAAAGGCTAAAGTTTGGCTCTTCAGTTTTTGAGACAAAGTTCCAGGCAGACAGCATGGCCTCTTGACCAAACTTATGACTGCCTTTCCTCAGGAAAACTCTAAAATAGCACTCCCACGATACAATCCAAACTGTGGTAAAAGATCATAAACATCTCTAGCTGCAAGAGGTGGTGGAATTGGTTGTCAGGGTGCAAAACTCAAACTCAATGGTATGCTTACATGGTCTTGGAAAACATTTAAACTCTTCAAATTAAAAGGTGGTTAACAGGCTTTTATCAACCATTGGTCAAGCAAGTGTAAATACATACTTGATTCGCCGTCCTCTCCCTTACTAGCAGAACCTGTGAAGAATATGCTTCCATCCTCAGCAACAAGTAAGGCGTGTGAGCCATCATGTCCAACAGAGAACTGAATAATCTTTGGAGATTTTGTGATTGGGAGTTCAACCCATTTTCCTGCTGAAGGACCACCTTGTTTGATTCCAAGGCTCTGATATTTGCCTGTATAATAAATCTAGGAGAAAACAGTTCACAATTTTTAGTTATGCCACAGCACTTTAAACATGCATAATTTTTGAAGTTGCATTATTTTTAAATCCCATCACTTCAAACCATACAGAACTTTCCCTGAAATTGTTTACAGTATTTCAATATCTCTATTCTAAATTCATGAATTTTGACTTAATGGGGGAAACATTCTGATTAGATTCTGTTTTGAATTGTGCTTTCTACTGTGCCACAGAGTTAGTTTTCATATATAATTGTTTGGCTAAATGAGTTGAACACGCAAGAAAAGAACTGTACAGAAGAAACTACTCAGAGGAAACCAAGCATTGAAAACACTTAAAAGTTAACTCAGTGTAAAACCAAGATGGGACTATAACAATAAAAATAGTTTAAAATGCCAAATTACTACAAATTTTCATATGCTTTGACACATTTTTAGAACTTATTTTCAGTAAATGCACAGTGGCCATTGAGTACATAAATAACACAGAATAAAATATTTCACATGAACAAACACAAAACTACCAGTTTGGCCTAAAACGTTTCCTCTAGAACCATGCTACTCAATAGTAATATAAAATAGGTGTGTTAACCTATGTGGGCACCTAAAGCCATTTTTCATTGTCTTATAAAGTGTATTTCCTACCTAAACACACAAATTTAGAGATCAAAATTAGGAAATTTGTTAATGTTATACTGAAGAGGCATTTGTTAGTCTCAAGTTCAAATTAACCTGTGTCCTCTAATGTCTGAAGAGTATTGCTTGATCAAATTCTGCTTCATAATATTAAATTTTTTTAGGAAAACATAGTTAAGTTTATTTGTGAACATTTTCACCAGTCTCACTGTTTTGATAGCAGCAGAGCAAGGCCTTCATTCCAAAAAAGCAACACAATTCTGAACAGAGAAAAACAAGGAACTATGCTTATACAAGTAAAATAACATCAGTTTCCCAAACCAAAACAGAGCCACAGTAAATAATGTAAAAAAGTCATAGTCACAGTAAGCAAAATTATTTCTAAATGTCAATGAATATGCAAATGTCTCAGAAAAACAGCCTCCACTGAGCAGAACGAACACATCAAATCATTAAGAACAGGTTTAAAGAAATTAATTGAAAACTTTGCCTGGGGAAGATAGTAATTTTCAAAAGGATTGGAAAAATCAGGCTGGGATTTAAATAAATGACTATGGTCAGAGTGCTTACGTAAAGTTATGAGGCAAAAAATTTTGCAAATGTGCTAATACATCATTTTAGACAAAAGGTAATTTTGTCCCCCAAATCTAAAACAAAGCCTCACACTGTCTTTAAGTAAGACTGACCGTAGAAATTCCTGTAAATTTCAAGCCACAGATTTCTCAATGGTTCCAACACCATCTGTGGTTTTAAATAACCATTTTCCTTTTTCTCTTTAAAGTAGGCTCTGAAAATGTATTTAAATAGTGTCATATGAAGTCTTTCTAACATACTAAAAAGGCAAGAAGCTATTTTGGAAAACAGTAATTAAATTAAATGACGTGTAGATATACATTGGTGTAGTTCGTTATTTACTACAGAACATGTTCAGTACCTTTCCACTAGCAGTTTTCATTAGTGCAAACTCTCTTCCAGCACCAAGGACAGCTGATTCCTCATCAAACCCTGTACCTGAGTGAGTAAGATTGTGTTAACCAGACAGTTTAACCAGTCGGTATCACAGACAAGTTTACAAACGTAACTCTGCCCGGGACAGTTTGTCGTAACAGTAAGTTCTAAGAAAGTTACAAGTGAAACAAAGTCTTGCTGCCACAAGAAGGCTTACAGGGCTAGACTTGACAGAGTTGTTCAAAGAGGTAAAAAGCACTAGCATAAGAGCTACTGCGCTTGGTCAGAGAAAAGGTCCGTGTAGCCTTTTTGTTCTGATAGCACCAAAAGCAGAAACCTAATGGAGAAAAAAAGACCCACAACAAAGGCCAAGTCATATCTCTCCAAAATGCCTTTGTAGGAACCAACATTATTGCATCTCAGATTCTAATGCAAAGGTGTTTTTCATGTAATTTAATATCTTTCAATACATTTCTGTTCCATTAATCCAGCCAACAGTCCTTTTAAATTTTGTAAATTTGACCCAAAACAACAAGGAGTTGTTTATCTATGTGTTATATGAGCACCATTATGAAGTCCAAGCTTCAAACAATTATATATTTATTGCACAACTAGAGGAAAATACCGGAAAACCATTGATCATGCTACAGATAGAAAGGTGGTTTCAAAATGTGTATGTGGATTACTATGAGTCAAATAACGCTTAAGCAGTTTCAAAACCCTTGTACTTCTCCACCTGTTTATAATGGACCTATACCTTCTTGCACGTAATAAAGGCAAACAACAGGAAGGGCAGTGTTTTGGTTTCATTATTTGAATTACTAGGGTTTTATTAACCTTCAAAGAAGAGGACTTACTTCACAGAAGAGAACTTACTGATAATGTGCAAGTCTTTCTCCAAATCAAACAATGAGATGCCACAGGCATGTAGGCATTTTCTTGCAAGCTTAAGCTGCAGCTCTTGTTGCAGTACTGGCTCAGTACTTGTTGCAAATATTCGCACTACAAAGCCATCCTGCAATAAATAAATAAAAAACAACCTACTTTATACTGTAAAATAAATGCATTAATTTACTTTTTAAGGCCTAGGTGCCTCAGAATACTACTACTTCAGAGCAAGTTATCAGAGGACACATTGATAAATGTAACATTATTATACAGGAGAACAGAAGAAAGTGTCAAACAGGACGAGCTGAAGATAAGCATCTGACTGACCTTAAACATATTTTGAATTCTATGAAAACACTATGAACACTATGAAAATGGTGAATTACTATAGAGATAATTAACTCTGAATCTCACCACAGAAATATTTATAACTATTCACATTTATCTTTTATGCCCTCCTGATCCAGAACCCAAAATTCTGCATCGCAGTTGAAGACTAACTGCTTTAAAGAGTAGCTAAAACAGGTTTTTGTTTACAAGTGTAGATCAAGCATCTTCATCTGGCCATGTTAAACGTTGTTTTATTAGCAGGGAAAGGGATTAATCTTGGTTCTCTTATAGTTGCAAGTTTGGCACTTCTTGCCAAGCCTGTATCACCCCATCCCTACCCTATCCCTGTTTTACAGCTTTCTCACTGTCAAAACACAGTGATCCATCCAGACCTAAAAACGTAATAACTTTCTGCCAAACACAACACAGAACAGCTAGAACTATTTTGCCCTTAGTAGAAGCACTTATTTGCATTTCCATAACTTTGGCCAATAGGCAATTTTCATATAAAAATCTATCCGAATGTAGTATCTTTCATACCTCTTCTATTAAATCTCGCTGAAATTCCCTAACATGTACCAAAGCAATTACAAGAAACTAAATTAGAAAAATAAAAATATATAATTAAGCTCTAAGAAGCTTATGCCACAGAGATCCTGGAGAACAACATATTAAAAAAAAATTATTCCACGTATAAGATTTTTTTTCCTCAGAAAGAGCAACAACATTTTCCTCAAAATTTATCTGAAAAATAAAAAAAACCTGAAAAATCTATCACAAATTAAAATTGTGTGGGTAAATACCAAAATATTGCTCCTTTATGCACAAATATGGTAGTTTCCCCATTATCTCTAGTTACATGGATTTCTTCCTTAGCAAAGAAAAAGCCAAACTTTAAGCAAAAAGGACGCTATAAGTATTGTAAAATAAAACAATTCAGTTGAAAGAAGTTTACCCATCATATGTAACACTTACATCTCTAGATGCTGCTATTTGATTAATATATTCTCCATCAGTGAAAAGGATATTCTGCCCTTCAGTATGACAATCTGTGAGAAAGATGAAATGCACTGCATCAGTTTATTTTAACATACATAACACACACTGTTAATCACACTATGAGAATTCTAGTTTGCCTGAAGAGAGATTAGACTGTTCTGATAACATGTTATTTTATGCTATGATCTCCTCTCTCACCCAAAGTATATAATACTCCTTTGTTCCTTTAAGAGTTATTAAAGCACTTTCCATTGTATGAAACATAAGGGATTACCTCAATATTTAACTGTAAGAGCATTTAGTATTCACCTGTGAGGGGTATTCTAAACTATAACACAAATTCTAATTTTCTGGGAGTGTTCGTCTTTCTCCTTCCCCAAAGATCTTCCCCCCCCCCTTTTTTTTTTTAAAAAAAGGGCCATTATCTTTAAAGAAATTTCCTCAGTTCAGCATATAAAACTTAAGAGAAATAAATGAAACAGAATTCATTATTCACCTCATTTTCCCATTGTTTAGAAAGTTTGCCAAATTATTCACTGAAAATTAGGGGGTTTTTGAAAACTACAAAGTATATACTTGAATGCATCACATATTTATTGAAAATTGGTCAGCTATTTCCAAGAAAAAATGGTAAGGAAAGAATTCTGCCCATATTAGGGTAAAAATAAAAAGACCACTTCCTCTGCAAGTTTAAGAGTATGTCCCTAACACCATCTCTTTTTCCCTTCCTGCTCTGCTCTAGGAGCTGCTAACAAAGATATTGATATTATATGGCTTGTAAGATGTTTGTTTCACTGATTACACACAGGAAATACACCTCTTCTAAAAATATTCTGGGACAGCTACTTTACACTCTAAATATCTGCTTCATAACCTGAACAAAGATCCTGTATCAGTAATTTTATCTAATAAATTTAATGCTAAATGAAGCACATAATAACCTTCTGTCATAACTAGCAAGTTTGCTATTTTTTGCTAGCTAGTTGGAATATTTTGTAAAAATATTACACCTGAAAAAACCACCACAGTATCCACAAACCCATAAGCTTGTTTAGTTTTTCCTGCTGTACTGCCCAGTCTAATACACTATCTTATTCGGAACAGAATATGCATTAGGTGGCCTTCTCTAATTTTCACATCTTGAAGTAACAGTCCTAAAGTAGACAGCCTCCCCCATAGAGCACATACAGGTAGGAATCACAAAGAGGGTAAGCAGCAAGCGGGATGGAGAATCACAGATACACTGATGTCTGAAATACTGCTCTCTCAAATATAATCTTGATTTGATGACCAAGGTCAGTTCATGTTACTAATTCTCTATGTTGCAAAGTGATATTAGTGATAAAACAAGAGTCATCAATAACTTGAAGAAAAGTTCCAAAAAGAATCTAAATGACATTTCTGAAAGGTTACAGGAAGTTGGTAAGTATTAAGATCCTTTGAATGGTTGAAAATTACGTGTTCACATAAGTGTAACAGTCAAGGAAACAAGATATTCTGGCCACCAGTTGGTCCATATTACTCTTTGGCCTGCTTCTTGAGTCATTTCAAGAAGAGGAAAGCCCCCAGGTAAATGTTTTTGGAGGTTTTTTTATATGTTTATATCTGGGATGTTGGTGGGGTTTTTTTCTTAATATATGTTCTTCAGAAGACTTCCTAAAAATTAGCACATGATTAGATAACACCCAGGCCCAGCATTAAATATCTAATCAATGGGGAGATTAGAAACTGGAAAACAAATGGAGTATCTGCAAAAAGTAGGGTAGTGTAGTGTCTCAGCTAGCAAGGAGCTCTTATCTACAATTGTGGTCTTACTCAATCTGACTGGAAATTACTCTGGGGATGAAGATATCCAAGGTTTCTGTCTGGAGATTACTATAACAGAAAGTGCTTATATTTTATTTAAAGGTCATAACTACCGACATCTGTTAAGCACAGCCTCTGCAGAGGCTTCCCGAGAAGATAACTGTCAACCATCACCTTCCATATTTACACAGTGCATCCTGTGCCTGCTGTTTAAGTACTCTTGAGCTTGTCTAGGCTACCCGCAGCAGTACTTTTCTGACTAAGTGAATAGTCCTGAGCTCCAAGATATTCATGTGTAAATTCAAAGAACAATGAAACCATATACCATGTAACTTCAATTTCTTCAGATGAACACAGCAATCTTTCTCTCAGGTATGTAGTAAGCATTACTGTTAAAGAAACAATCTAGAAAAAACCCCTGTAAATTCCGGTCCAATCACCTAGAAAATCTTATAGAATTCAGAGATTCTTTTATGATATTTGGACTGGGAAGACAGCACCACTTCTCAATTACATTGTATGAAGCTTAGCAAAGGTGTTAGATACAAGAATGTTGACACACAGCCTGGCAGTTCCAGATACATTGTCAGATTTTCTAGATCATCTATCAGAGTGGAAAGACTGCCCTTTGAAATAGAAGTTTATGGTTTCGAGAAACTGGTGGATCCTACTGTCTGAAAAAGGAGAAGATAATATTCTATAGTTCACTGAGCTTTCTAAGGTCATGTGACTTCTAGCTGGGATCAACTCCTAATCACATGTCCTAATGAGCTCCTAATCTCCTCCGCATCCCTGTACAAATAAATGCAAATACCTTATTTAAATGCATAATCACCAACCCAGGCATTTGAAAGAGATTAACTCCAAACAGCCATGTCTGAATACCATACCAATTAGGAACAAATAGTTGGGAGTCAGATCAGTGTTCAGCTGTTAGCAAGGTTACTGCCTTCTAGTTCTTTCCAGTATGGTTTTTCAGAACTACAACATGCCACAGGTTATTATTGAGGTTACAGTGGGGCAGCCACTACTGCTTGGAGTTACTTATCAGGTATCCTCATATAGGTCACATACCCCGCCCCCCGCCTTAATTTCTTTTGTCCTAATGGGAAACTGAAATAACCAGAAGTGAACCCCTTTGACTTTGTGCTAGCCAATATCTGCTCACATTATAACATTAAGATAAACGTGTAGAAGTGTAGAAAGTAAAACAGCAAAGTTCAAGGCCTGAAATACAAATGGTAGGAGTTACGAAGAACACCTGGCATCCACTTTCACACCATCACAAACCACACGAAAAGCAACTGTGTGAAATAGTTTCAGGGATTTCTGACTGGGTATTCCCAGAGTTGTAAGACTTACTTTTGCACTGAAAGATTACTACAGTTTTGTTTAGAAGGCACACTCATTTAATTTGCACCTTTTTATAGTATAAACACAAGGCTGTCTTGCAGAATGACACCTGTCACTCAGATTTGCAAAAGAAAGCTAAAAGCTTAGAGGTACAGACTTTACATGTTCTCAAGTGTCCCTCGAGACTTGCATGAAGAGCACCGATTTGTTTATCAATGGTAACATAATTGAGGACCTCAATGAACCCTACTGTTTGAAGAAGGTGCCTTGAGGTGAAGACAGTGTAAAAACAGCCCTACAAGGCAATTTGTCAGGTCCTTGGAATGTGCTCTCACTCGAGACTTTTCATACAGCCCCACAAGGACCAAGCAGCTTAAACAGACATCCACATTCTAAGGACTTGCAGAAAGCTGCATAAACTAGATTCTACACTCATAGTTTGACTTAAAAATGATTGCTTGTGTTTGAAGTACAAAAAGCCTAGAGAATTTTTCTGAGGTTTCAGTCAGTGTCTTCTTATTTATGTCAGGATGCAACATAAAATCTTTCTTCTGATCTACAGAATAAGCCTGTCATTGTTCGATCAAAAGATATTCTTGTGCCCTTCTACTGTTTACGTGAGTGGTTAAGAAGAGATGTTTCACCAGGAAGCTAATTAAAGCATGTTCCAGGAACATCCTCATTTTCTAAACAGGGACCTAAACCCCAACAACAACAACAACACCCCAAAACAAACAAACAAACAAAACCTACAAAAAATTCCCAAAACAAATAAACAAAATCCCACCACCAACTTAAACATCAGAAGCATAGCCCATCAGTGTTCATTAGCCTCCTTTGTTCTTTAGATACATTTCTATGATATTAAAAACTTAAAAATTATTTTGGTCAGAGTTTGTAACTACCTACATGTAAGAGATACTGGAAACAAAGTCACATCCAAGCCAAATGCTCAAACTTCAAATGAGGAAGAAATAAAAATTCTCTAAGAAGGAAGTTAAGCTCTTGGAGTCTTTAAATTAAGATGACCATACATTTTAGATGTGGCAGCATTCTTCCAGTAGTTGGAGTAAGATGCAAGACCTCGAATGAAACACTGCAGCTGGTCTAATGAGGCAAATCAGTCATAAAAAAAGCAGTGTCTCTGTGATCTCAAAACCTGTCTCAATTTCTCTTCTGCTTACCTGAAAATACATATCATGTAAACAGTAAACTATAACCATCTTCTCACATCCAGAGGATCTTACCTGGCAAAGCAACTGTACCATCTTGTTCCAGAGTTTCAGGGTTTATTCTTATGGCTGTCATACTGTGATTATTTGCATCTCTATATAATAAATAACCCTGGTAAGAGTAAAAATACATATATTGGTACGAAAATATTCTTAAATACATCAAAGGATATTGTCAAAAGTTTAAAAGTGCAATAGTCATTTTAGGTATTGTTTAAACATTTTTGAAACCTTTTACCACAAATCTGCTTAATTTTGATAATCAACTTTTTTCCATTAATCAAATTCTGTAATAAAAAATGGAAATTTGACCCCCTTCCTCCACACTTTCTACATTCTGTAGACCAGTGTGCTAAAGCTTGTATACAGCTTTTGGAGTCACACGTAGTAATGCTGTTCTTCATGTGTATGCAATTACAGTTAAAACATACAGCCACAGTAAAAACCAATGTTCCTGTCCCCACTTTCCAAATCAACAAAGGACTCACAGGAATTCCAGGAAGAAAATACATATATAGCCCTATATAGAGAGCGATCATTAATAAATATTAATATAAACATTAAAAACTAGATAAATTTTCAAAAATGTTAATTAACTACTTTGACTCCCACACTAACAAGATACCATGTATTTATTCTTTCTGAGCTCTGCGTCAAAGAAATTCCTGCAAAGTACAGGGTGATTTTGGTGATAGTAGCCATGGCACAAGGTTACATACAATGAGTTCTTATACTTCTTACGTTCCAGCTCCTAACCAGACCTAGGGGAAGGGATACTCAGGACTAAAGATTTCCTCTTTCTGTTTCTCCACATGCAGAATACCTTCATTTCTGAAAAATTACTTACTCTGGTCAGCAACCTATGTCAAGAAGTCTCCTTTGGTATACCAAAACAGTGTCTTCCCTCTGTTCATATGTATACTTTTTTAAAGGTTTGATTCAGTCACCATTTTAGGTTTCTCAGTAAAAATATTTGCCTATCTGAAGTTCACATTTGAGGTTTATTGTTTGTACCTCTAACTCTGAGTGCACTTTTAAACAAACACTTGAACTAGATAGATTGCATAAGCCCCCATGTTTGCATAATGTGCATAGATCCACAGAAGTAGTAACATGGCAACTTTGCTCTTGCATCTTTTAAGATCCTACAATGCCTGTGAACCTTTCAAAGACTTTGAGAGAGCAGGGTAGAAACACATGTGTGGAATATACACTTACAAAGCACTTCTGCTATAAAAGCAGCTAAAGGAAAGGAACAAACGTTCTCACTCAAGCAAGGTAGTATTCACCTACAGGAAAGCTGTAGAGGCCAATATGAACCAAGTAATGATTCTGACAACAGTAGTGTCATAGCAGGAGATATGACAATGGCTTGTACTTGCTTGAAGCATGACTGGCCTCAGGTGGGGATTCTACACATCTACATATGGACCCTTTTCACATGGAGGTCACTAAGGCTTAACCTCTGAATATCTTCATCTGTCAAGGAGTCACAGACCCTAATTACAATCATCTAACAACAACAGAAAAATCCAACCAATCCTTTTCCTTCCATCTAAACTACTTGAATTTTTCTGGATAAATCTTTGTGAAACGAGGAAAAACAAACCCACAAAAGCTATGAAAAATAAGTTAATAGCATTAAAGTAGACAGAAAAGAATCAGTCTAAAATAACATACGATGAAGCAAGAAAAATCACTTGAATTTGAGCTGACTTAACCTAGCACCTGAAGGAAAATGAGACTGAGGGTTTATCTTACCTCTTTTACGGACACATACTTAGCAATAAGTGCAACTTACACATCTTCCTATAAACATAGCCCCAGAGTGACATTTTTCCAACTAGCAATGCCTTTGGGTACAGTCACTGTGTGAGTGCATACACCTGTACAAGCACTCAAAGAACATCAAATATATTTATAGCTATGTACAGATGTGTAACTCTATATAGTGAAACTGTATGGATCCTATTCCCTTCCAAACGGATAAAACAGGCTCCTGAACGAATGCATCCACACACATTTGTATTGCACCAATATACCTTTCCGTCTTTCCGTGATCTGTTTTAACACTAAACAAAACCACGTCACGTGTGTGTGTGTATATAACTGTAGTAATAGTATATTCATAATGAGCCATTTCACTTCAAAAACGTGATAAGAAGTACAGTTAATTTCACACTGGGACAATGAGATCACTCAGTTGATAGTAAATATACAATAAAAATTGTTCTAGTTAAAAAAAAATAGGTAAATTCATTGTTCTCTGAAATTTAATTTTTGGTTTGCTGTAGGTTTTTTTGTTTGGGAGCAGGGAGAGAGAGCATGAGAGTGTGCACACTCAGTGGTAATAATAGGATTCTAAAAAAATCCACTATTTTTATGATGAATGGCAAAGGTATAAAAAAAGGTGGTTGATATTCTAGAAACTGACTAATTCTAAAAACACAAAACATCCACCAAATATAGTTAACTCTGCTGTAGTCATTTACTACAAATATTTTAAAATTAATTTTCATAATTAGATATTTTGAGTATATTTTTAAACTATTTTGTTGCAACAGCACAGTTTACATCCATTGACTTCTTTATTGAAGAAGCATACATCAATTGATTGTACAAGTCATCAATTTATGTGTTAAACCATTGTATTTTGAGAAAGTATTTACAGTGACAGCACAAATCAATGACAAATTTCATTTCTCCTTTCTGCATGCCAATACCATCAGATGTTCCTCATTTTCCACAACTTAAAAGTCAGTATCAAAAAATTTATTTTTATAACTAAAGCCAAAGGAACAATACAATACCCATGCATCTTACTCTAAGCCAAGATCTATTTAAATTACTCATGGGGGACTGGGGATGGGGCACACATTTTATGTTTTAAATATTCACCTACCTGAGCATAGCCTAACCAAGACTTTTTTTCCTTTCTGTTTTTGATGCGGGATGTAGAGTTGTATATATGGCCCTGAAAAGCAAAAAGCTCCAATCATTTAACAAGTATCAGAGCAACAATTTTACACAAAATAATTTACCATCTAAATAACAATGTATTCAACCATATTGAAGAGTGAAAATTTTAGGAAAATGCTGTAAAATTTTCATAGAAATCATCACAAAAAGGTTAGACAAATTTAAAAGAACTGATCATTAGTAAGCTACAAAAGATTCTCAATGGAAACAGGACGTCATAAAAGTTATATTAAAATATTAACTATCATTTGTCAGACAAGAAGAAATCACATTACCCTCACTGTGCCGCTATATCCAGAGCCAATTTTGTAAAGTCCATCTTTACACAAAAGATACAGGAAAAAACCATCACTCTGAAGGAGACACTGGTCGTCTTCATCTACCGATATTTCTTTCAATGGCCATTTGTGCATCAAGGCTGCCTTCTTTATCCCATTACTGAACCAGTCCTGGATTTGGATTTTGCCTACCAGAACTGCCTGTACACTCCGCTGAAGAGAGTTTAAAATGGTTGGCACCTAAACAGTAGAAGAAATAGTGAGTGAATGAAAAACATTACTATTTTTTAAGTGTTGTATTTTTTGTTCTTCCATGTCTAACTCAAGATAGATGAAGAAGTACCTATTCTTATCTCAAAAATAGTGAGGAGAAAAAAGTTAACTGAATTTACAAAATAGATCTTCTCAGAACTCATGTATGTATCATTTACATTAATTCCCAGATACAGAGAAGTTTTAGTGAGAGACCTGAATAGTCTGACAAGCGTGGCTGCCATTATTGGTGAGGATAGCAGAGATTGCTTGCAATGTTCTTCCTGTCTCTCCCCATGCTGCTACCAAACTGAAGAGGCAAGCGCAGGAAAGTGCTGTCAAGGACTGTCCTGTACTGTCATTCATTCCTGTGCTACGGACAGTTATCTCCAGAAGAAGCTGGAACAGGGATTCTGCAAATAAAACACAGCAATTACACAGATGAGTCACCAAATCGTATCAAGCAATTTGCCAGTCAATGGGAAATTAAACTTACAAAATACATGGTAATCTTTCCTCAGCTGTTAAATTTAGCTCTATTTCCAGACAGAAAAGAAAGCATCCCATTTAAACGGGCCTGAAACATCCTTTTCACTCTTTTTTAGCCAGAAAATGTTAAGTCTCGACAACCACAATGGCCAGAGAAGAAAAACCAAGTCCTTCTGTTACAGTGGAACACATTTATAAAAAATGGGTGAGAAGGAATTATTTTATCTGCCTATTCAGTCTGCCTCATCACTGAGATGATATGTAGGTCTTGACCAAACTTGTCTAATCTTTATGACAATTACCCATGTTGAAGCACATCCCATTTCTCAGAAACAAGCATTTCAAATCAAAGCTTGAAAATTATTTTGATCCTATCCCTCTTTATAAGCACTGTTTAGCAGCTGAACATCTTTAACAATCAAGGTGTGAACAGAAATCCACCTCATTTTTTTTTGGTAGTATATACAAATAATCACTGAGGCAGTAATCGAAACAAAGCCTTCTTTGTAGCTTTTTAATAATCTATGCATCAATACAAAATAAAACTTTCTGTAGCAAATTATTATACTCTTTGGAAATGGAGTACAGTTGAGCCATAACACAGAAAAACATATATAGAAAGTCTGAAAATACATATTTTTGTTCGATTTTAAACTACAGATGCTATAGCTTAGTCTTCTTTGCAGTTCGACAAATAAGTAAAAACTATGAATTAATAAAAGATAATTGGATTTTAACTTCAAGGACATAATCAATCACACACTTAAAGCCTTCAGTTCAACTTTTAGTTTCAATATCATTAAAAGCAAAATTAATTTTCAGGGAAGCTTTTGGACGGCCAGAGGAAATAAAAGCAATAATTCTGACATTTTGTTTAGCAGCTTTATATAAATTTTAATTAAATAGCTAAGCTACAGATTACAACAGCAAATCACAAGAGAAGTTCACCGTAGAACTTTCTTCCTTCTAATAAGACCAAGCATTTTATAATTTGGTAAGACAAGCAAATCTCAATTTATAAGGTTTACTATGTGCTTCAGTGAAGCTCTGCATTACACAGCAACAAAACATGATACTTTTTTTATAAGTATATATATACATCTTTACATGCCAATATTTCTGTTCTACAAAAGATTAATGCTGAGAAAGCACTGGTTACAACACCACAAGGAGTTTACACTCCAGAATAAAGTCAATCAGTTGAGAACAAACAAGTTACCATCTCATAAATACTTCCTAGGAATCATTTTCTTCTCTCCAACACAATAATAGATATATATTAATACAAATACAGTAACAGATGAGGTATTACCTAGGACTTCAGGAGGCTCTGATTGCAGTCCTTCTGGTTGCTGGCCCTGGAGCACATTAAGCAAGGCTTGTAGGCTCCTGAGACACAAGGATGGATGAGAAAATCTCGTCTCCTTTATCAGTTCAAAGACTTCACATAATCCAACTTCAATGATCTAAAGAAGTACAGATATTTCAGAATATCTGTTAATATTTTTGGATCTTCATCAATAAAAGTATATCTTAATGTTCACAGTACAAGACAATTATTTGAAGAACAAAAATGTAAACAGTAATTCAAAAGAGAATCAAAAGTACCCACCTACACAACTGTACTTGCAAATATTACTCAGAAGTAATGTCATTATATGAAAGTGCGTATCTAAGCAGAGTAACAGTTCCACGAAAAAATAAGGAAACTTAAATTTTTTTGGACAATATAAGACAAACTGTGCCTCCTGAGTCCTTCTAATTTCGATCAAGCTCACACTTTATTTGACAGACTTCTTTCCTTTCTCCTTGCTCACTAATGTGAAACAGCAAGCTAGAATTGGCTTGCATCCTTACTTCCCAACTTGAGTAACAATATACTTGACAGCTGATAGGGGTAGCGCTAGTACTTTCCCCTCCAAAGCCTCTGAGATTGTTTTTGTGACAATATAAAAAATAAAGATGAATTGCTTATTGCTAAAACTCTTTATGTAACTCGTCACAGACATGCATTATGCCAACTAATACATCATCTGTTAAAGCGCTGTTACAGCCACTCCTAACTTTCCCTTTTAGGATTTCTGAATGTTCTGAGATTACAATTATGCTTCTCTCCACTGACTGTTCCCTTTCACTTCCTTCTCAAACATGGTATGTAATGGTGAGGAGGATGAAAAAAAGCACGTAGGGTTAACTCATAACAAATAAGCAACCATATCTTCAAAACTTCATTGTGTGTTTCTGTCAGAAGCAGAGACGCAATGTTTATAGTGTTTAATATAGATTCACCCCTGAGTGAAATCTGAGAAAGACTGAAATCTGAAAATAAATAAAATTGTTAATGGAACTGACAGTCATGCTTAAAAGAGAGCTGACTGTCAGAATAGATCTAAGTTCTACTAGATGCGTTGCAACTGTCTTTGCTGTCATTCAATTTATTTTGGTTCCTGTCTTTCAGAAGTTTTTTTACCACCTGTTTGTTTTTTGAAGGAAAAATAGAAACATAATCAAATCAAGTTTTCAAAGTGCAACAGCAATTTTCCTGCAAATTGCACCTTACATTTCCCCACTCCAATGATATGAAAACACATGCATGGAATCTATAAGGAAAAAAACCAACCACCTGTCAACAAAATAACAGCACAGATGTTTTTTTCAAGATCCAAAACTCAGCATCATCTTGCAGGCTAATTAATAAAATACACTATAGTACATTTTTATAAATACCCTTTTTTTCAGTGATAGTATCTTTGAGAGAAAATGAGAAGTTTAACGTATTCTTCTCAGTCTTCAAACAGAACACCTCATCTACCAGCTGACAGAGGCAGCTGGAGAAAGCAGAGAACCTAACACAGTGAAGGAAACAATTTGGTGAACTTCCACTACAGTAGAAATCAACCATGGATAGTTGTGCTGGGGTTTTGCCTTATCTTCACAGGTTTCGGGTTGGTTTTTTTTAGTATCTGAGATAAAAAGACCAGGTAGGCATCTTAAAATAGTTCTCTTCACCATATACATACACACACACACACACACACATATATATAAAAAAAACATATGAAAGAATTATATGCATATATAAGAATTTTAATTAAAAAAAGAACCAAAAAACCCCACACAATACCAAAAAATCCACACCAAGGACTAACTTCACCAGTTTAACTCTGGAGAATCTGAGAAGAAATAATCTTGGCTAAACTTTTTTTTTAATCTTTCACCTCACCTTGAAACTCAAAATACATCAGTATTCTTTTTAATAAGCTAACAATTACTTTCAGAAATGTGTCTTTACATTTAGCAAATTAAGCCCTACCCAATATTGTTCATTATACGTAAGAATGAGACCACACTATCCTCAAAGCAGAAGACAGACACCTACATTCAGCATACAAAGACATTTACATACTTAGCCTCCAAAAGTTTTACTACCTCTGAGACAGCTCCAAGTTGATGCTTTTTGCAAGTGTTTGGATGCAAGTGAAATTAGTATTAAAAAGTGTCTTATTTCAGAGTGACCTAAACAACCAAGTATTAGCTAGATACGTTATTAAAAGCACTGAGGTTGTACCAAGCATCTAAGACATCGTTCAATCAGTAAAAATTCTTGAATTCTTTGATATTTTGTAGATTCTTTGCTAAAAATGAACAGTTTGAAGGCATACTGATTTTAATCAATTTAAATTTTCTGTATTAAATGTAACAAAATATCTCACTGATTTTCTGTTTTGATAAAAGCTTCCTACCTACAGCTTCCCTATCATTTTTTCTAAGCCACCATCTTTTTAAAACTGCACCATTTTTCCAAGTCTCTTTTTGATAAACTCTACAACATCTTTAACAATACCAATGTTTTCATTTCTATATACAAGTGTTCTGTCCATACCACTGGTAAATCTTATCCTTCTTGGAACCTCTTTTAATTTCAAAATCTCTTTAAAACTCCATTACGTTCTTTATAAATGCTAATAGCTATATTGCTTTTTACTATAAATTCCAAATCCAGCATCTACAAGCAATTGCTGATTCATTCAATATAATCCACAAGGAGTCAGATGCAGTTCATAAATTATGCTATTTCTACTGACCACACATAACTTTGCAACTACCAACTGTGAAATTTCAGTTACCAAATTGCAGTTACCTGACTTGGTTATATTCCTCTGCAATTCTCCAGTACTTTCCAGAGTGCCAAACTTGCCCTTCAGATAATACTACCTAAACACAATCATCTATAAACTTCTAATTTTCTAAACAACTAGAACATTGCTGCAACACCATTTTTAGTTCAGTATTTTTATTGTTTTTAGAGCAAATACAAACAAGGAAATTTACTCTGAACGTGCTTTTTAGACTCAGAATACAAAAAGGAAGCAGGATTTATAGCATTAATAAGCTAGCAATGAACAAAACTGAATGCACAGAAGTTGCATAGTACAAAATGAATCATTAAATCAAAAAAATTAAGGAAAAAACCAGTAGCTTGTATACAGATTTCTGACTTTCCACCATTAATGCTACTATAAGCACAGAACTAGTAAATAGTAAAAAACCTATCCTAACTGTTGAACTATAGTGTCTAAAATCTTAAGGTGTGTTACTATCTATATTTATCAGTGCCAAAAGTCACTAAAGGCAAGAAAGTGGAAAATTAAAAAACTAAGCTATTAAGAATAATTGACAGTTATTGCAATTACACATATACCTGGCAAACGGCTTTAGGAAACACTCCACCAACTGAACTCTACATAGTAGAAGGATTTACTCCTTTTGGGGGATAAAGCAAGAGAAAGCACGTTTTATCACTAGTGGCTAGTAGCCTGACAGATTCTAAGAGCTACCATATTTGCATTTTGTTTATGAAGATTTTTGAGGCTGTAGGTTAGTTTCAAGTACCAGCACTTCTAAAGGAGTGCAAGTTGAATGTTCACCTGACATTTAATTGACTTGAAGATAATTACTGGGCAGGTACACAGATCTTCCTAATTCATCAGATCAGATGATTCTGGACTAAATGGACCACAACTAAAACTATAGCTATTTTCTGAGCAGCTAGCTTAGAATGCTGTTCCTTATTGACCGCAAAGAACATACCAACTTCAGATGACATACATGGCACACTTTAAACAATATCCAGTTACTTGCCTTTGGAAGTTTGATAGGTGGCTCTTTGGATTCCTCTTCTTCATCACTGTCTGAATCCCCACTCTGTACACTGTTCTTTGAAGCCAAAGATACAGATGCTTCCTTTTTTTGCCACTCCAACACACAATGGCGGACATTGCAGTAAACATTAAAAGCTGAAGGGTTGCTATGTAATCTGATATCTGGTATAGTTATTGTACTTTCTAGGTTTTCAGTCTGAAAAACAAGATCAATTTTAGGTTTATTAGAAGTTTCAAGCTTTGCTAAATAAAAGTAATCTCAACCATCTCAATAATTTTGGCTAAGCAAAATGATTCTCAAACTCGAGACTGAACTTTCTTGCTGAAGTAGCAATTATATTTCAGGCAGGAAAGAAAGGAGGAAAAGGAAGAAATTTCAATATATTCCATCTGGGTTTAGTCTCTACCTCTCATAACTTGATGAGGACACTAGGACAGAAAAGGAAAGCAGCTCAGGCTACAGAATGGTCCAAACCTGTGTCACAGGCAAAAGACTAGCAGAATTCAGGATTTATCTAACAGGAGTCAGTTAATATTTTTTATTTATTATTGAATTTTAAAATGCGTCATTTTTTATTCTAGTTGTTAATTTTAATCTAAGGGTAAATAATAAATTCAAGCTGTTTACTAAATGTATATTAGAAATTAAAAATGCCATTAGATGTCTCGTCATTAAATGAAAACAGATGGCAATTCAAAAACTCCCACGGCAGGATGCTGTGGCTAATAAAAACCTAATGGACAAACTACTGAATACAAAAATGTATCAACACCTATGACATAACAGGACACCATCCTGTTTTCAACAGCCCTGAACCACAAAGTTTGGAAACTGTTCTGAGAAACTACTGCTATCCACACCCTTACTCTACCCACTACCCTGCCCTACCCTTTCCTTGGTATCTGTTACAAGTGTATTACTGTCAGCCACTGCCAAGGCACAGAAAAGCCTCCAGAAGGCTGTCATCAGACTTGAAAAAATATTAAGAAAAAACATTTTTTTAAAAAACATCTTTTAAACTCTGCCCCATACTCCCCCTTTCTGCAACAGTACAATAAGACAGGAGGAATGATAGACTTAAAAAACTAAAAAAAACCTCCAAACCCCACAACAACAAAATAATCCCTAAGCAGGGTTATACTTTCTCTTCGGTTGTGTACTACCAAAGACTAGGCTGGTTTGAGCCCAGGCTATGAAAAACTGGACTTCAGGAATATGGGAGGAAGGAATTCCCTATACTACTTCAGTGTAGACAGAGGGCACAGGGCCTACGTAAGGAGAGAAGACCGAGGTTAAGAGTGCAAGACAAATTTCCTTGAACTTGCAAGGCAAAATTTGGAAGAGCACTAGGCCACACTCATTCAGGGTCATGACTAACTTCACAAGGTTATTTTGGTTTGTTTCTTTTATCTTGGGGGGCAGTGAGGATGGAGGCTTTTTTTCTTCTTATTTAAGGGGGATAGATATTGTGAATGACCATGTTCATCTGGCAGAATACATAGTGAATTATATTACAGTGATCTGGAACGGCTCAGAGTGGAAATACACATCTGTGAGAGCACTGATGGGAAAGAGGACTTAAGCAGAGAAGAGAACCAGTGAACTGGATAATGTTTTAATGGAGGGATTTATTTTTCTACACTATGGTAGACACAAGTTTGTACATCAAAACACAGCAATGGTTCACAACAGGTTTTTGTCTCCACTTATCTTTTTATTATTACCAGAAATAATATAGGCTTCTAAGTTAGACCATTTAACACCATATGTCACAAAAAAAAAAATAATGAGAAGAACTTAAAAATATTTCATAGTTTATGTATTTCCCTTTATTTTTGACTATAGTATTATTCTAACCGTACTGGTACATATTTGCATATCCTTCCTTTCCATTATTACTACAAAATTATTGCAAGCTGAAACATTAAGAAGCCATGTTTACTCTGTAGCCTATTTTATCCAACACAGACACTGCGTTAATTTTTCTTACCCATATTGGTGCTAGCAGTAAGCGCAAAAAAATAAAGACAATGAAGAACAAAAAAGTTTGGGGTTTTTTTTTCTATTTTGGCACAACAGAAGTTCTGCCATTAGGAACTGAAATGCAACAGAAGTTTAGTCCTTGTTCAACATGACTATCTTTGAAATAATAAAGCTACTGTTAAAACCCACAATTATTAATCCGTGCAAGAACTCAAGATACAATGTCATGTTATTCCAGTATCAAACTGCATCAAAATAGATTTGGACTAATACCAATGATAATGAACTGCTACATACTTTAAAATGTATCTGGCACCAGAAAACTAAACTGTTTGATGATATGACTCTTCTGTATGTCAAATATCCATACACATACCCCAACAGTTTTTGCAGCTGTTGTTAAGGCAAACACACAATATAAGCTTTCAGCTTTAAAGCTAATTGAGTTGAACTGCACAGATTAAAAAAAAATATTTAGTAGATTTATTATGCATTTCCCAGTTTAATGACAGTTACAGGAAGAGAAAAATATCTGAATCCTCTGAAATATCTCTATCTCACATTTCACTTATCTAATTATTGTCATGTACTGTAATCGTAACTTCTGTGAAGAGCTCCCATTTCAGTTCTTTCCTGTCAGGGGTTCAGCTCAGTCTCTGTTCCAGAACAGCTTAAGTTCTGTAGCTCATATTGCCTCTTTTGAAATAAGTTGGCCAAATTGTTTAACCAGCACAGATAATTTTAGACATTACAGTGCTAGATAAATATCAATGTATGTTTTCTTGCTTATTAATAGTAAGTTGACTAGTTTTCAGAAATAAACCCCTTTCTTATTCTCAATACTCTACAACTACTAAAAAGTCCCTTAGCTAATGCTTTAACTTTTAAACAGTAAGCATTTTAAATAGTCTATATTTCTATTTAGTGTCTCAATCTTATACAACATTGCAAACTATATGTATATACAATAATCTGCTATCCAGACTTCAATACAGCACATTCTCCAGAAAACCCTGCTCTATCTGAACAGTGTAGCACTAGAATATATGACTTAGAACTAGAGTTTAATTCCTAGCTGTGATGTTAACCCACTGTTTACATTTCTTAGTTCATACCTCTGCCTTCCCTTCACAACACCTTATCTCTGAGAACTGTAAAATTTTGAAACTATCTTATACTCTATCCTGTTATACACTTGACAAATATAGTAGAAAAGCTAACAATGTCCCTTAAGAATATTTTTTAAATTCACTACCTGGTTTTGTCAGTTTAAAAACACTGGTCTTACGACTGTACTAAATAAATCCTCCTTTGAACAGTAGTAAGTTGTCACAAAACCAGGTTAAAACTCAAGGATAATTACAACTTTCACTGCTTACTGTCTTTCATTCGAGGGGAAAAAAAATTAACTGAATTAACATTACATGTATAAGCACAAAAATGCTTAGCATGCCTCAAGGCAGAAGAAAGGTGCTGAATGACCAGGCACATTGTTTCTGGTTGGAGAGTAGGAAGGGAATATCCAATTATCATGTCGTTCTTTCTCTCTCTTCCCCCCACAAACTTCACTACAAGGTGGAAGCCACTGACTTTTCATTATTTATTTGCTCAAGTCTCTGTGGGACTTTAACTATAATATTTATAGTTTCCAGGTCTTCAAACAAACATCTGTTCAGAAGTGGAGGTATATGAGTAGTTTGTATAAACTTTTTTTTAGATTTCTTTTACAGAAGGCAGAGATGGATCTGATAAAACAAACAAACAAAACCCACAACCAAACAGGAGAATGTTCTGTCTCTTTCAGTGAGCAGCTTCCCACACCCCTTTTCTTTTTGTCAGCAGTGGTAGTGGAAAGTATTCAAAACAGACATCAGAAGTTTTTTCCATCTAAGGTAAGATTTTTCCTTTCCAGATTATAACAGATTCTTAACTTCACTGAGGTCATCAGATGCACCAATCAAGTTAGGAAACTGGGATGTAAGTTCATCCCATCATGCACTGGAAGTTTCATTTTCTGCTTCTAATGACAGCCATCGCATTGGGTCACTTCTACACAGCCATACAAACCTCCCCAGCAGTATGAGCTTTGTGCTAGTATCTGTATAATCTTTCTACTGGCTCATAGATTTTGAGGTAGAACAGATCACTGTGAAAATCTAACCGCTAACTATGCCTACAAAACCCCACTTTGTAATTCTTGTATCAAACCAATAAAGTCTAATTTAAGTTACATTAATGATGCTGCATTTCATGTTGACACAAAATACTTGTACGTTTTTAAGGAAAACACTGGAACATTAAATGAAAATGTTAACCAACTTCTAACAACTCAGTGAAGCAATTTACCAATTTTGCACAGACCTAGGATTATTAATAATCCAATCAGACTGCTCTTGAGCTATGGGATACATTATTTCAAGAAAAAACCCACCCTATAGCTTGTTTTCTTGGTGTAAAGTGTATTCATATCCACAGATGCATGAAACATCTTTTTGCGACACTGTGGATAAGGTGAAGAGCAACAACTGCTTTTTCTGCACCTCTAAATGTCCTTTTCTTAATGGTTACTGGAATATTGCAATCCAAAGCACTCCCTAAATATAAGAAGGACTAGAACCCAGCTTCTAGGATGTCTGAGTAGAAGACAAGGTGATAGGCCTCACATTTCTCCCAAAGCATTTGGTTCCTCAGAATATGAAATCACTATCACTTTCAAAAAGAATGGAGCTTCAGGACTGGAAAAAAGAATGACCCTTTTTGATTCAGTGGTTTTCATAGGAACTGTAAGAAAGTGGGACATTCTGAAATCTTCACCTTTGTTGTTTCACTTGGTATCATCATAAATAGAAAATGCACCTTCATAAAACAAGATACATGATGAAACATACATCGTAAAAGTTAGGTGTGATGAATATTGGGTATGTGCTATCTTGAGAGTTGGAAAAATTCGTGCTAGACAGAACATCTAAAATTAAATTTTGGTGGAAAGGAAAAGCAATTTTTAAATATGACGTCATTCTTAAAAAATGTGCAATATTAAACTTCAAAAAGGAGATTCTCAACAGAAACCATACAAGGTGAGGTAACAGTGATGAAAGGTCATTTCAATGGTCAGTAAGACTATGGCATCTTTTCCAGAAGAATAGATAGAGAATCTGTTAAAGGTGATAAACCTAATTAAAATCCTCACAAAAGTTTTCTGTATTTTAGGTAGACAAAATAGAAGCTGATTATGTTCTCCAAGCAGTCAAGATAAAATTAGAAATGTCTTTCTCTTGAAGTTCTAGAAGACGCTGAAGAAAGAACAATTCAGTCCAGAACCACTGAATACTGAAGTCTAAATGTAAGTCTGAGAAACTGCAATGCCAATGTAAATGAAGAATCATGAACACAGTTTTAATATATGAAGGTAAAGTTTTATTTCTTGGGTGTTACTTGCTTTCTAAAACATACGAAGCTATCTTATGAGAGAGAATGAAGCATAGATGCCTGTACTCTGATGCGTGACTTGTCCTTGTAAACACGTAGACCCTGGTAAATGGAAGGATGCATTATGTAGGAAATGTTAAATGGCACAGGTTTGGTTCATAAAATAAATCAAATCAACCAGACTCACAAATGCTCTCCTCAGTTAGCCTATGTAATGTTCCAGTACGCTCAAGGAAAGAAGTGGGAAAAACAAAACCCTCCTTTACGCTTGTCTCACACCTAAGGAAACTGTTTTCTCAAAAGATGAAATCCATACATAGCTTATTTTCTGACCAATTTATTTCCTTCCCCTTGAACCAGATGACTGCAGTAATCGTTTATTCACAGATGTGATGGAAATAGACTATAATCTAGGAGAGGAAAGTTAATCTGTTGTTAAAAATAGGTAAGGCTATAATAACCATCTGATCTAACCTGTGCATAACACAGACCCACAGAGCCTCACCGAATTCTCTGAACAGTTAAAACATCTCTTAGAAAGGGATGCCCTCTTGAGGTTGAAACACCAAATAATACAAAAGCCATTAAAAACACTGCTAAATTATTTAAGAAGCTCCATGTGGTGGTATTATTGAGACAAATATTTCTCCCAGTTGATCCACGTTATACATCTAATCATTGGCTTACAATAAATTTGTCTGCTATGTGAACTATCCTTTCCTCCTCCTATTTTTTTTACTCCTTCTATTTGTATAAAGCTAAACAAGTCATAGTTGCATAATTTAAGCAGGTGGATGCCAATCACTGGAATTACGTTCTTTGTCTATGGCAGACTCCAATTCTTCAGTATTCTTCAAATAACATTATGAGAACAGAAGACGGCTTTCCATCCAGTCTCTCAGCTAGTTGTTCTAAACAGCAGTTTTGAGTTAATGGTTATGTGGGAAAGCTCCAAGGGGTGAAAGGAGGCGGGGGGGAGGGGTGGGGGAAGTAAGCAGCAGTATTCATAGGGTTGACATAAGTTACACAGCCTACAATTTTCTAGTGATATTTGTTGCCAAAAAGAAAAAAAAAAAAAAAAAAAAAAGAAAAAGGAGGCAGCAGCAAGAATCCAAGGTGCTACACCGATGGCTAGTAATGGCATATTTGTTGTCTATTTAAAACAACATATTCAGCCCTGAATTTCTAAAGCCAAAACACACTGTATCCACACGTTAAAATTTTATACCACTGTTTAAAATAAAGATACTAAACCACAAAACCAAAAGTTAACAGGAGCTCAAAATGATCATAATATGACCCCAGCTTAGAGACAGAATAAGGCTCAAACTACTGGGCTGCATTAAATATAAAATAATGTTTTATACTTAAAATGTTATAACATTTAATACATAAATGGTGGAAATTATTTTCCTCCAGTTGCTCAAAGGCTTTTTTTTTTTAGTGTTCCCTCCTCTTCAATTACTCAATTATTTTTAGTAAGCACACGATATAAAGAACAAATTTTTGGGTTCCTTCAGCTTATTCTTAATTTAAGGCCCTCTCTGCCTCTACCAAGCATATCAAGAGAAAGCTCCCATTGTTCAGACCAAAAGACCCTGGCTCTTAAGAAATTAACAGATGCACACAAGTCTGCTCAAAATGTCCAGTAGGGATGGGCTTTTCAATCTGCCCTATTACAAGGCTTCAAATGAAAACTCACATTTTCCTGACAATACACAAATCTGTTTTCAGACATTCCAGTGCAAAAATTATCATTGTGCTTATCCTGCACTGCAAAGTATGGGAATGCATTGAAAAACATATAGGGCAAAAAAACCCCACCCAAACCAACAAAAAAAACCCCAAGGAAACAACCAAAACCAAAAAACAAATCCACCCCACTTTGCCAGTAAATGAAGTTTGTAAAGCTATGGATCTGATTTTACCTCTCCCTTTTCATGTACATTTTTCAGGAAATACAGAAGTTATTGCTGTCATGCAAGAATAAGCTGGAGTGCCTTTCTGTACCTCAGTGAATCAGAACAAACATCAATGCTCTACTGGTCAACCCTGGCCTGCCTCAAAGACTTCCTAGAATAGAGGCATCAGTAAAAGGCACGCAAAAAACCATTATACCTTTCAAAGGCAGATACATCTTATTTAACGCTTAAAGTAGAAGCTGTTTCAAATCAAAGAAAAATCTTGGAAACAACCCTCCATAGGCATGAGATGTAGAGATGATCAATCAGTGCCAAATCTATAACTACTGACAAGAACCAGCCCTTAATAAGTTCATGTCTTTGGCCATTCAGAAGGGATCCTGCCAATCCAGTTATCCAGTGTCGCTAAATCCAAGAAGCACATTTAACTGTCAAGCTTGTGGAGAACAGTGGTTCTGGATTTAGCTTCCTACTCGAATGTTCAACTAGGGCACCACTACTCAGAAAGACAAGGTTCCCTTTCAATGATGAAAGGTGAAGAGTTATCTTATTTTAAAACACAAATTTCTGTCACCAGACAGAACACACAAAGACTAACTAGATTTTTGCAAAATTTCTTCAAATTTCTAATCTGGTTTTGTGTGTTGACAGTGCATCTGAAAAAAATCACGAAGGGAACAGGGCTAAAACTTCTGTTATCATAGCAACTGAAGGAAGGGCTGAAAAAAACAGTTTGGACCAGAAACATTTCACTGTACAGTGCTGAAAACAGAAGTGAAGATAAGCCCGTTCTATACCAAAGACTGGAGCTGCACTACTTGAGATAAGCAGAACAATCTGGTAAGCATCCAAAAAAAGGCAATACCAAATGAAGAGATACAGGGCCTGCTTCACCCTCCCAAAGTCATCTGTCTTGAGATAGAGTAACTACACAAGGTTTGGCAAACAGGGATAAGACAGCAAATTTGATCTACAGTGTATTTGTATTGTAAGAGCATTCAACTGACTAGAAAGTGTTTTCACTGGATATTTCTGTGGTTCTGTGCTTCAGAACCAGTCCAGAATCATCTACTTTTTCTTTACTGACTACAGTGGGAACCCAGGAAGAAGCCTCCATGCCTGCAATGAGCCTTCACGAAAATCCCTCCAACGCTCTAGCTTGAACATAAAATTAATACATCTCCAATACAGAATGCAGCAGAGCAGTATTTTTAAATACTGTTGCTTCTGCCTAGATTTCTTCTCTGCAACAACTAAACTTGTAAACATTTTTAAGAAGTTCATTGTACTGCTCCCATGCATTTAAAGTGATGGAGGCAGGGGTTACATGGGGCAAAAATATTAATAGAAACAGGTAAGTATCATCTATTCCATTATGGAGGAATTTTCAGAGGTAACTTTGGATTCCTTAGATATTGAACGCGTCCTTTCTCCTTTAGGCAATGTATACAGAACTCCTCGCAGGAGCAGTCTCTAACTGTTGGCTAGACATGCATCTCTAAATTTAACTATAAGACCACTATGTTTAGCTACATTTACAGTTTAGGAACTGGAGAATCAAAAATGCTGCTCATAGTATTTCATGCTGAACATTAGTAGCAAACAGTTGAATAAGATTAACATCATTATCATAGTCATATAAAACACAGTAAACAAAGAAACAATACTGGCCTATTTTTATTTTTTCTAAAGAATTAAATTGCTGGTTACACTTATATATCTTTTTTTTTCTCAGTTGAAATTACTTGCATTTTTTAGTTAGAAATTTGTCAGTTATAGACTTACCTTGTTGCGTGTTTTTACTTTCAATTTAGTCTTCTGTTTCCTTTTCAATTTTTTCTTGCTAAAAAGTTTCTTACTTCTGAAAAAGAGCAGGAATGAGAACAAAAGAATCAAACTCCCTTCCACACCCAATGGTAAACAGCAGCACCAGCAGAGGATTAAAAAAGTCAGAACTCCTCTTTTTTTATTTTTTTCTCCTAAGCAAAGGGAACCAACAGAGGCAGAATTTCCGAGTATAGAAGAGAATATAAAGCACTTAAAATTATGCTTTCTTAATGCTCCACTGAATTAAGTTTCTTTACTTTCAGTGATTTAAGCAGAATATATGCTAGGACAGACAAAAAAAAATCCTATATTTTATACTGTTTTACTCTACTGTTTCTATTACAAGTCCATTAGTGCTACATCAATGCTAGAAGCAGTAATTATTGACAATTCTCAATAATATATCCAGTTAGTAAAGAACATGTATGTTTTCTGAAGTCTTTACCAGATAAGAATTCAAGCCTTCCGAGTAAAAAAGGAAGCTTAAAAAACGTATCATTCGGCAGAAAATTCAGTTGGTTGAAGAAACTGCAACTTCTCAAACAGTTTTTTCAACTTTTGTGTGGACTTTTCCCACCCTCATCTTACAGACTTTTCATTTCCATCCCTTTACTTTACAGCTCTGGCTAACACACAGTATTCTAACCCTCTTCTACCTACACCTCATTCCTATCACAATCTTTTTCTCCTCCATATTACTACCCAGTTGAGGAAAAAAAAAAAAAAAAAAAGAGTCCATACATATGCACACAACTATTTTGTTATCATCAGATCAGTGAGGTTACTTTGTTCCAGACGCATGCTTTTTAACATACTCTACATTTCTCTGGTCTGTTCAATTACAAACCCTCTGGCAAAAAAAAAAAAAAAGACAGATGTTATCTGTGCAGCATACAGCTCATCCTATACAGGACTTAAAGCAACTGCAACTAGCATTCCTCTGTGCCACTTAAACATTACTCAAACAGTTTATAGTTCAGACTAGTTGGAAAAATAAAACTATGGAATCTGAAAATCACAGGCGGTAAGAAGTTACACTTTCAGGTAACAAACTGGAAAGAGATTGAGAATCAGGAGAATCTCAGCATTTTTTTCAAACAATTTTGTTCTAAATAAAAATTCTGAGGGACTACAAACGTATTGCTTACAATTCTGTCACGTACAGCATTCACACTGCACGAGTATAGAAGTCTCATGGACCAGCAGTCAAAAGCTGCAAACTAAAGTCGGACTGGCCACCAGTCAGAAAACAAGCTCAAAGAGCCCCCACAGAGTATCCCAAGAAAGCTGTCTGCTAGAAATTTCATCACCTTTTCCATCTTCACCTGTTAACAAAGAAGAAGGTACGTTCCTTATCCAGACACTACCTGCAGAAACAAATCAGCTCACCACTTTTCTTATAAGGAATGACCACCATTACCCTGGAATTAAAAGAAGTGATTCAGTGAGGGGAAACACCCCCACTCACCCACCTAGTGAACTAAAGCTTATAAAGAGAACCTAGATGACCTCCCTAAGGTTCCTTCAACAGTAAAGTTTCAATATATGACAGTATACAACCTACTTAAGAAGCAGGGAGAAGAAATTTCATACAACCTTTAACATCCAAATTTACATAATCAAACTCTATAGACAGTTTCACTATTTAGTTATTCTTACATTAGATAAGGTTTTTTTCCCTTATTAGAATTTACTGAAGTTAATTCTTATTCTGCTGTCAAACATGAACAGTGCAGTCCTTTCCATTCTATAGCCACTCAATCTTCTTCTCTGAACCAAACAACCTATTACGAAACTTTCACCCTAACTTTAAGCGTAAAAGTCCTGATTTATTTTGGGTGGCTTCAGGGCTCTCTCAGTCCACACCACAAGTAAACCACCCTGACCAAAACTGAAAACACTACTTAATATTTGCTATTGAGAAGAGGAAGAAGAACTGCCTCATATTCCTCCAAAGTATGTATTCCAGGCATTATCTGCCAGCTTCACAGCAATATGACATGGCAGACCTACGTAACCCAGACTGACTTGAAAACATTTTCCTGCAAACCTCCAAACTGGGTTTCCAATACTTTTTCATTTAGTTGCCCTATTAATTACATCTTTTAAACACACTACAATTTGCGCTTTCCAGAGACTCAATAAGCATTGCTTTTTGGTTTTCTTTTTGAAAAAAGGACATTAACTCAACTTGCCAAGATACTTCAAATTTAATTCTGCCTGCCAAAATTCTTGCAAACTCTCCAGATTTGTTACAGTGTGCAAATATTAGACGTACTTTTTCATCTTGTAAATATATCAAAGGACCAGCCCCTGTATTTTTGTATGTATTTCTCTGTGTGTACATATACACCTAGAAACCCCCAAAATCAAGCCTTTTTCTCCCCCCCTTGCTAAGATTGGGCTCATTTCCAAAGTGACAAAACCCCCACTGTTTTGCACACTAACTTCATTTGTCAATGATACCTAGACAATGTCGTCTTCAATTAGCAAGCAGGAAAGATCAGCAATGGGCTTACTTCCTCTTTCAGATTCCAAGTGGTGGTGCTATGATCTCCCTCATTCATTCATCAGCCATTAAAGATGCTACAAGTATAAACTTTTCCTAGTCGCTCCACTGTAGCAGTCATTATCTTCACCAGCTTTCAGGCTTGAACAGTTTTTTACATGGAAACAACTTGGTATAGAAATGCCATGTTGAGAACCCACACTTATTTCCCTATTTTTTCTTAAAACAAAACATCAAGGATACTGAAATCCCCGTGGGTTTGTTAGAAAGCATATTTTTCCCCATATCCAAATGAAACTTTGGAACTAGTAAGTGATTAATCAAAAAAATTAAAGAAAACTCATCAACACTAATTTTATAAACAGTTCTAAGCAACCTAACATTATTTTGTGTAATACTAATGTGTTTATAAAGTATCTGTATATAACATATAAAGATATATATGATTGTCCACAGTTCTACTGTCATATACCATTATGCCAAGAGGTTCTAATATTCAGGTAGAAAGGATAAAATATAGGCAAGTATATTCATGAAAAACAATGTTAAGCAGATTATGAGTAATTTCCTGTTGAAAACCACATGTGTTAATTATAAGCCTGACTCTTCTACTACCTGAAGATTAACAAGACCTGATATGGCTCGGTTGGATTCTTTAGCTAAATTATTAATTATGGTTTTGGTTAACAATTGTAAAAATGCTGTAAACTGTTATTTGTGAAAGCGCTGAAACTCTATGCTGACAATCTGCTTCCAGTGGCAGGTGGTCTTTAGCCTTTAACATTTAACTCAGCTGTTGATACCATTCAGTTCACACAAACCAAACACTGATTATCAGCCAATCTTAGGCAGGTTTTCTGCAGACTACTTCAAACCGTTGTAACATCTGAGACTACGTTAGCAATTTTGAATTAGACCACAAAGGAAGTGCAAGTCAAATGAGTGCAGAACATGAAGATACATTGACAAGAAAATACTTGTGGCAAATGGACCCAAAGAAAGAGTGAATGGTGCTATTATAGCCTTCACAGAAAAATCTGTTGAGAATAAAAGCAAAGACCTAAAATGTTAAACCATGGAATATGGAACAACCATCTCAAACCAAAGGGAAAAGAAAAAAAAGGTGAGGGTGGGCAACAAGTGATTGGTGGACAGTTTAAAGTAGGTAACATAGCTGTTAAATGACATGTTTGCAACTTCTATTGGGCTTCATGGCACCTGCTGTATAAGGAAGTAAAAGCATGCTTAGTTTATTTGTTTTCCAACCAGAAGCAGCATTAGCTAGAACTTGCAGTATCTGCTGCAATATTAGGAGGGTGCTCTTCAGTTGTCTCAACACCATTGCTCTTACTCTGTTCAAAAGAGCTGAGGAAATGCAAACAGAGCATCTTACCTCAAAGTCTCAATAGTCCTGAATTGCAAATCATAAGTTGAAATTTGAGAAGGAAGCTTTATGTGTTTAGCGCTGCCCCCCCCGCCCCCAAGTTGTTACTGAAATTACTCAATATGGGTTAACATTATGTTAACCTTATGTTAATACTGTCACACCTGCATAAGCTCTTCTAGGCTGTATGTTACACTAAAGGTGTCACTGGCAAGTAGAAAAAAAATTTATTATTCTGTCTCTGCTGTTGAGGCAGAATAGGAACAACAAAAGTGTTATTCAACTGCTGCCTGACCTAAAACCTTTGCTTCTATCTGAGATGTGCTACCAAAGGTCGTGGTAGCTAGAACAACATTAAAACCCAGTCATTCTCCTGTTAATTAAATCTTTGAGTACACTTTTGAAAAATGAGTGAATTCAGTAAGCCACATGCTAACACATGCTAAAAATTTTTACACTTCTAACTGACTTTGACTCACTGTATTTGTCTAAACTTGCTTGCTCTGATTTGATGGCTAAGCATCTTTGGTAAGAAGTATACTGTTGACAGGAGAGGTCTATCAAAGTCATGCTGTGTCCAGACAAATAGACTGTATTGTTTTGTTTCCATAGCTGCTTACTCTGCACAGTTAGCTTAAGCATTCAAGGGCTAGTGGAAATATTCTTAAGAGGCAGCAAACACTCAGCAACACTGAAATGGAAACAGATTTGTGATATCAAAGAATTCTTTTGTTCCATGCTCTTGGTGAATTATTGCTGCTGGTGGTCGATTTGGTTGGATAAGAAGCAGCAAGTGTTTGCTTCTGAATAGCCTGAAGTGAAATCCCAAGCTGAAACTATCAAGTAGGCCACATCTGCAAGCTATTATCACTCATGTAGTCACCATCATGTCTCAGGGTCTTTCATTACAGCACTGAGTTCCTTAAAATGCTCTAAACCTACCAATGCACTCCACGCAAAGTCAGTGAAATACAAGTACTGACATGTGGACATTGGTTGAAAAGTAACAAACTGATGTTTCCTCCACTTTTCCTCAGCTGCCCCATACTGAGTAACAGCGCAAGATCAGCAATACTCATCGCTATGTGCAGAAATCACATAATAACTAGTGCCATTTGGCAGCTTTGTTTGTATAGATTTATTACTGCCATAAAGGATCTAAAGATTACAAATCAGGTTATCCAGTGGTTGTCACTACACCATGGAGTATCATGTTTGCCATAAAAGCAGTGGGACTACAGGAAGACTAACTGGTCCAAAGCAGTTAAATGTCAGAGCCCTATCTCATCTACCTTAAGTTCTGCCCAACAAACTGTCAGAAGACTGACTTGCAAAAGTCTATATACCTTTGTGATTTTCTTTTTTAATAAGCGCATTATAACATCTGATTGACACAATTTTTCAAAGACTTTTCTTTATTATCACCTAATTGCACACAGAAGCACCACTACTCCTAAGTCACCACTAGAGAACTGAAGTACTGCAAACTTACAGAAGAGAGGTGGGGAATAAAAGAATATTTTGAGTAAAAAAAGTATCAACACAGAATGACTGCCCAGAAAATGCAATGACTTCATTACTCTCTGCTTAGTCTCTGGAGGTATAAAATACACTTCAAAGAAAGTAGCAAACACCGTACTTTTCACTTTCTACTATTCAGTTTGATGGTTTTCCTTTACCTTCCCACATCCAAACTTTAGAAGAACTTTATTATAGTTGTTGCAGAACACCAACTGGATTGTCCTTGTCCTTTTTGTGATTCAAACAGAATATGAAAGAGTTGATGGTGAGCCAGTTGAGATGACTAGGATTAGAAAGCAGACAGATATTGTTTTGGGTGTCTGCTACACACAGTCTGGTCAAAAAGAAGTATATAAGGCCTGCAAGAAACCTCACATTAACAGGCCCTGGTCCTTATAGGGGAAGTTAACTATCCCCATATCTGCTAGAAAGGAACACGGCAGGGCATAACAATACAGAAGGTTTGCATAGCACATGAATGATAATTTCACGACACAGGTGATCGAGGAGTCAAGGAAGGCAGACACTTTGCTGGACTTGACACTTGAAACAAGGAAGAACAAGTCAGGTGAATGAAGGCTAGGGGCAGTCACGGATGCAGTGACAATGCAGGTTAAGTTCAGGACCTGAAAGAAGGGAGAAAGGCAAAAGCAGGATCACAACCCTAGACTTCAGAACAGACTTTGGCCTGCTCAGCAACCTACTTTGAAGAACCTGATGGCATACAGTCCCCTGCAGAGAAAAAGGTGCAGAAGAGCTAGATGATTTTCAAGAATAACTTCCAAGCTCAAGAATGGTTTGTTCACACATGCAGGAATTCAAACATAGGAGACAGGAGACCTGCATGGACGAACAAGGAGCTCCTGACAACACTCAGGCATAAAAAGGAAGTACACAAGTGGTGGCAGCAGGGTCACATCACCCAGGGGAAACATAGAGACACTGTCTGAGTGTCCAGGGATGGGGTTCTAAAAGCCAAAGTCAACTTGAGTTCAATCTGGCAAGGGATGTGAAAGACAAGGTTGGCTTCTATGGGTGTATCAGTAGCAAAATGAAGACTAGGGAAAAATGTGAGCCCAATGCTGAATGAGTAAGAGCCTAGTCACAAAGGACACTGGCCATCTACATGTTTACTAGGAAAACTAGTCCTCAGACATGCCATGTCCCTGAGACCAGAGGAAAAGTCCAAGTAATGATGTCTTACCTTCAAATTCATGTTAGCAAACATTTAAGTAAGTCAACAGGACCTGACAGAATGCACCCACAAGTGCTGAGGAATGTGGCCAATGACATGCAAGGTCACCTCCGTCTTTGAAAAGTCACAGTCCTGAGAACTGGAAGAAAATAAATGTGTACTCCTATCACCAAGAGCAAGAGGGAAGACCTAGGGATCCAAACATACAAAGAATAAGATTGTGACAGCAAATAGCCAGCTTGGATTTATAGAGGAAATCATGCTTGACCAACCTGGTAGCCTCCTACAATGAGAAAGCTGTCTTACTGGGTAACTGGAGAGCAATGGATTATTTATTTCAACTTTAGTAAGGCTTTTGACACTGTCAGTCACAACATCCCCATACAAAAACCGATGAAATACAAGCTAGAAAAGCATGGACTGAAAACAGGCCAAGTTGCTACGGTCAAAGGGTTGTGAATGATGGGACAGAGTGCATCTTCAAACCAGTTTGCAGAGGCACCTGGAGGAGTCTTCGATAAACCAGTGGGTTGTGCTGCCATTCAAAGGGACCTCAACAGACTGAAAAAGAGGGCCACCAGTTATCTCAAGTTTAACATGGGGAAATGCGAAGTCCTACATCTGGAGAGGAACAACCCCAGGAAAATTGACTGCACAATAAATGTGGTTGTACATTGGAGAAAGAGTACATTTTTTTCTTATTCAGAGTTTAGCATTTTTCCTGGTGTCAAGCCATGTTTCTGATTACGCTTCCAAGTAGAGACATACTGAGCTTTTCAGCTGTAGGCACTGTCAGCCAACTGACTGGAAAGTAGCTTTACAGAGAAAGACCTACAGGTGCTCATGGTGGACATACCGAACATCAGTCAGTGACATGCCCCTGAAGCAAAGGCTGCACACAGCCTCCTGGGCTGGGATTGGAAAAGTGTTGCCAGCAGGTTGACAACATTGGCTTTTATGCTCTACACAGTACTGGCAAGACCACATCTGGAGTACCATGACCAGTTTGGGGCTCCCCAATACAAGAAAGACTCGCTTACTGGAGCAGCTCCTGAGAAGTACCACTACAATGCTTAGGGGACCACACAGTGTCTGTCATATGAGAAGAAACCGAGGAAGCAGAGATTGTTTAACTGGGAAAAGAGAAAATCTGGGCCGGCGAGGGTGGAATTTTCTCAATGTGGATATACACCTGATGGGAGACAGTAAAGATGGTGGAGCCAGACTCTTCTGAACAACATCCAGTGACAGGCTGAGAGACAAGGGGGGGAAAAGTGAAATACAGGAAGTTCCATTTAAAAATAAGAACTGTAAGAGTGGCCAAACACTGGAACTGATTGCCCTGGGAGGCTATAGATTCTCCACCCTTGAATATATCCAAAATTCAACTGGACAAAATGCAGAGCAACCTGCTCTGAATGATCCTGCTCTGAGCGGGAAGGTTGGACTAGACAGTCCCCAGAGATCCCTTATAATCTCAACTACTCTGTGATCCTCACTGTTTGTTTACACAGTAAAGGAAAATTTGACTGCACAATAAATGTGGTTGTACATTGGAGAAAGAGTACATTTTTTTCTTATTCGGAGTTTAGCATTTTTTCCTGGTGTCAAGCCATGTTTCTGATTACGCTTCCAAGTAGAGACATACTGAGCTTTTCAGCTGTTCACCATCTGGATAAGCAAACATACAACAAATTCAGGCATAAGAGCAGACTTCTATGGGAATTAGTCAGCATAATGAAACCTACAACACTATGCAAAGCTATGAAGAGAACAAGGGATGAAAACCACTCTACCACACTTAAAATATATGCCTGTATTAAGACAGGCCAGCCACCTGAATCAATCCACACTTTCTTGGATATAACTGATGCCCAAGGGTGTACTAGAGAAGTGCATGACAAAGAATACGCTTACATGCAACAATCAAGAGTTTCCTGTGCAGATGAATTAATGTGGACACTGTGTACAGGATTTTTAACAAGACTTTCCCAAACTTCAATGGTACAGAAAACTTGTGCATGCCCCCAGGCAATCTAAAACATAGACAAGTGAAAGGTACTCTATAATTGTTAAAAACAGTGTCTGGAAAGAACTCTGAAAGGTCAGTCTTTCTATTCCCTGGTCCAGGGGATAGTAAAATTTCAATTAATTCCTAACACATGTTTTCTCTGTGGAGATACTAAACACTGCCAATGATCATACTTCCACCATGTCCTAAGTAATCCTACTAGAAAGCCCTTTGTGAGGTCTTTTCTAAATCACCCTTACAGCAATTAAATGCTACTTTTTTATGTTTTTATTGTAGAAAAATCACTTTATTTTCCTCTTTTTCCACAGTTACTTTGAATTTATTTTGAGTATAAGGAGAAAGAAATCTTGTCAATTAAGCAGTCTCAGTTCCTTTAGCCTAAACCACAAATCATTTAGATCGCTAACACCTAATTTCAGTATTCTGTCATACTCTGTACTAGCCCTTCTTGTTGAGAAAACAAAACAAGAGAGCAGGCTGGGGGGTGGGGTGGAGGGAGAATAAGCCCCACAATCCTAAAGTGCAAAGAAAAAGTCAAGAATTACTTCAGGTTTCCTACACAAAATAATCTCACACATTTTGAAAAAAAAATCTGAAAAAACTCCAACAGCATGACACTCCTGAATCACATTCACTTTATAATTCTATACAATGTGTAGAACCTGTCACTAGAAGCTTCTACCTTACTGTTTATTCACTGTTGATTTTACATTTGTGCTTACTGATTGAGGTTTTCTGAAGCTAAGTATTTGCTGAGGTTAATATCTTCAGTATACCTGTAATCATTTCCCGTTTTGCAACCACTGAATTTTTTAATCTACAATCTCAACCCCAACGTTGAAACTGTCAATGATGAGACTGAAGCATTCAGGACCTAGGACAGATCCAGGTGTAGAACAAGAGCTACTACACCTTTTCGCATGCACCCCCCTTGAGCAGGACAGCTAGCCTCTCAAGGGTGGTCTTCTGTGTAGTTTTAAATCCACCTTACAGTAGTTCCAGCTAGAGCACGGGTAGCCAAATTGACAGGTGAAAGGTAACACACCCAAAAGTGCCACCTGCAGAAGGATACAGTCCAGCCAATGAGACAACAGGGGCAACATCAGCTTTTCTCACTTGCATCTACTTGAAGATCATCCCATGCTTCTTGGTGCAGACCCAAGGTTAGAAGCAGAGCCCTGGCATACTCCTTAGCTGACCTGCTATAACAAGACATTCTAAGGTTTAGTTCAGTTCGGAGCAAGCTCTGGGTTGAAGTACAGACTAAGCGGCACTGGGTCCAAACTCAATCATCATCTGATTTTAGAACAAACTTAGCACTTAAAACTAAGATTTCTTTTGGTGAAATGCTAATTATTTCCCATAATCTTTGAAAAATTAGTTTTAGACAACTGTTAATAGCTGAGTATTACACTTCCTAGAGCTCACCATAAATCCATTTTGTGCCTAATTTACTATCCTCATTTATAGAACATGTAATTTCCCAGTATTTTTAGAAATGTAGTCAACAGAAACTGTACTAGACTACCCTGACTCCTTCTTTACCTGTTTTAGTCAGCCACTGTTTACCAGTTTGTTTTATATTAGTCTTCTAGAAGCTTACATGTCTTCTATGAATTCTCCAAGGTAGTTCCTAATAGCTCTGAAATTGCCTCAGCCAGTTTTTCAAACCACTGTAAAGGGGGAATTTCATCATAATTGTGAACATGCCTAACTACTTTCTAGCCTGTTCTTTCTCTGTTCTTGCCTTCATCACTGATTGCAACTGTTTTAACTTACTATAAGGCAGAGCTACTTTTTCTTTCAGATCTGCATCAGACTTTTCAGCAATGCAGAAAACCAGGAGGTACTTTTCTGGTAAACCACAACAATGTGCATTTTGAGGTTTTTTTCCTTATCTTCTGTAAGCAGGTAATCTATCTGACCCATGATCACAGAGATGAAGGGCAGAGCCATTACGGAGAGACAATAAAACAGTCACAGCCTCTGCTGGGCTTCCCTATCTCCCACACCATTTACTCCATCCTCCAAAGTGCACCAAAACAGCTGTTAGTTTATAATCTAGCTTCAAGGCATCTTAATATCAAATACAATAAAGGAGAACCACAGCTGATAATTACCAGTGCACTTGTCAGCAAAAAACTTAACTACTCACTCTTTCATTGCTATAGAAGTCCAACTATAAGGTCTTGAAAATACAGGAAAGGGAATATTAAAGAAAAAATGGTTATCAAGGCTGATCAGAAGATGTGATCTACAAATTGTAGGCTACTTTTTTTAGTCTTGTTTTACAGGGCATCCAGACTTGCTGTTAACTGAAAAGCATCTGGGAAACATAAAGCCAAAGGAAAAACAAAAGAAAGAAAGATGAAGTTCAACAAAAGTTTGGGACAAACAAGCAATGACTCACATGAGGAAGTTAACAATGACAAGAAATGAAACAAAGGAAATAGGCAAAGCTTTAACGGCCTGATCGATAGCTAAAGAAGTTGTTTTATGACCAGAGAACTTAATAGCAACAAAAATATTGTGGAGTCTGGATGTTGGCAAGGAGATGAAGAGGTATCAGTGACAAAATGCAAACACTGAATATTGTAAAATGCATCAAAGTTGCTGCTTGTCTTACACACTCCCTGTTTTGGTACCTCTCTGGATTTACAAAAACTACGATGTTCAGCAGCCTTATTTCTATGAACTGGAGGAACACTGTTTCTTGCAAGCAACTACTTCTCTTAAAGAGTCCCCATGAACAAAACCTCTCATATTTAGCTACACATTACATGACCTTCCAAAAGAAATCCTCTGATTTCTCCAACTTCACTGTGATCTCTGCACCACTGTTATTTCAGCTGCCAAGAATCCTAAATATCTACAATTAGAAAATACCTTACAACACACCCCATAAAGCAACTCTTAAGTAAACAACTTGCATAATCAAAACGTTGTCTATCTTCTACAAAGTTGGCACGCTGACTGTCACTGAAGATAGGTGCTTTAAGATTGCATCTGTACTGTAAAATGAGAGATGCTCAGGAAATGGCTCAAGTACTAGGTCCAGTCTATACCACTTAACTCCTAATTCTGTCCTCAGCTCACTTGAGGTTTAGTCTATCTAACTCCCATTAACACAAATATGCCAATTAGTAAGAAAGTAGTTCAAGTCAACTGGACCCAGCAAATGTTCCATCACGTTTAGATGTTGCCCTAAAGTACCCTACAACTCAACTTCCGTAAGGCTTTCCTTGCTCTACTTTTTTCCTTTGCAGATACCTCCCTTTGACTAAGGAGCCACAGGTAATCATTCCTTCTGCTACTGAAATATCTAACGTGTCTTCAACCACAGTGTCAGTAGACTGCAAGACTTAAGAAGGAAAATAAATACCACTCAAAACCCCCAATTTGACCTTGTCTCAATAAACAAAATGTCTGCTTACAAACAACCGTTCAAAAAACTTTTTAATGCTTCATTTTTTTGTACCACCTACAATAATACCCATCAAGATTCCAAAATAATCTTGCCATAATATAGCTGACAGGGAATAAAATACACATATACAAACCAAAACCTAGTGCACAAATACATACCATACAAATACACATAAACTCCCCCAGTGTAACGCAATTATTAGCAAGCTTTATGAAATACACATGCACATATAGAATATATATTATGCCATATACTCTCATCATAAACTGACCCAAAATTGCACCTTACAAAGCACAAATAGAAAAAAAAAATCCCAAAATGTACATTTCTGAAGAAATAAATACACTCATCTAAATCCTTTCACTGTAACTGGGCAACAAAATCTACAGAACTCTTCAGAAAAAATGCCTTAGCTAACACTAGTTAGTATCCCTGGGCTTTTGAATATCTCTGACAAGGGAACAATTGCTCTATGAAATACTTCATGAAAAATACCTCTGTAAAGCCGTCATTTGACCTTCCCTTCCTCTTTACACTGTTGCAGGCAGGGTAGGAAAAATAAGTTAACTACTTCTGCCAAAATCAGAGCCAAAGTAGTCGGTTGCATAGCAGTTAGCTCACAATAGGTATTTTCCCTGTTGTGATACATTAGAAGTTTGAATATTATATTTGCTAGCAAAACAAAAACCAACCAAACAAACAAGTGGAAGACAGGTTGCAGAAGAAGAAAGTAGGATTTTTTAATACCCCAAACACTGAACACTAACTGTCACTAGACACCCACCCATCACCTCAGCAAGACTAATCTTCATCCATAAGGCCAAAAGACCTTAAAACAGCTTACAAATACAGTAAGTAATAAATTACTTACATTTGAATGCTGTTACCATGCAGCTCTTCTAACAAGAATGTTAGGACAAATACGTAGCATTAACTTATCTAAAACTGCAACTTTGGCTACCTTTTCAGTTCCTCTCATATTCCTTTCATTTCTATCGGCCCACAGAATGGAGGTCCAACGCGTTTCTATAAATATATTAACAACAAAAGGAGGGCTAAGGAGAATCTCCATCCTTTATTGGATGTGGGAAGAAACATAGTGACAAAGAATGAGGAAAAGGCTAAGGTACATACTGCCTGAATCTTCAATAGTAAGACCAGTTGTTGTCCACGTACCTAGCTCTCTGAGCTGGAAGACAAGGGCAGGGAGCAGAATGAAGCCCCCACAGTCCAGGAGGAAATAGTTAGTCACCTGCTGCTCCACTTTAGACACACACAAGTCTATGGGGCTGGATGGGATCCACCCGAGGGTACTGAGGGAGCTGGCAGAAGAGCTCACTGAGCCACTCTCCACCATTTCTCAGCAGCCCTGGCTAACCAGGGAGGACTCAGACTGGAGATTAGCAAATGTGCCACCCATCTACAAGAAGGGCCTGATGGAGGGTCTGGGGAACTAGAGGCCTGTCAGTCTGACCTGAGTGCCAGGGAAGGTTATCGAGCAGATCACCCTGAGTGCCATCATGCAGCACATACAGGACAGCCAGGTGATCAGGCCCAGCCAGCATGGCTTTATGAAAGGCAGGTCCTGCTTGATTAACCAGATCTCCTTCAATGACAAGCTGACATGCTTAGAGGGTAAGGGAAAGGCTGTGGATATTGTCTACCTGGACATTAGTAAAGCCTTTGACACAGTTTCACATAGCATTCTCCTGGAGAAACTGGCTGCTTATGGCTTCGACAGGTGTATTCTATGCTGGGTTAAAAGCTGGCTGAACGGTTGAACCCAAAGTGAATGGAGTCGGTGGCCAGTCACAAGTGGTGTTCTCCAGGGCTCTGTATTGGGACCAGTTCTGTTCAACATCTTTACCAATGATATGGATAAGGGGATTGAGTGCAACCTGAGGAAGTATGCACATGACTTCAAGTTGGGGAGGAGTGATGATCTGCTTGAAGGTAGGAAAGCTCTGCAGAGGGACTGGGACAGGCTGGATCAATGGGCCAGTTGTATGAGGTTCTACAAGGAGAAGTGCCGGGTCCTGCACTTGGGTCACAACAACCCCCCACAATGCTACAGGCTTGGGGAAGAGTGGCTGGAAAGCTGCCCAGCAGAAAAGGACCTGGAGGTGTTGGTGGACAGCCAGCTGAACATGAGCCAGCAGTGTGCCCAGGTAGCCAAGAAGGCCAACAGCATCCTGGCTTGTATCAGAAACTGTGTGGCCAGCAGGACTGGGGAAGTGGTTGTCCCCCTGGACTCAGCACTGGTGAGGCTGAACCTTTGGGCCCCTCATTACAAGACAGACACTGAAGCACTGGACCATGTCCAAAGAATGGTCTAGAGCACAAGTCTTATGAGGAAACAGAGAACTGGGGTTGTTTAACCTGGGAAAAAAGGAGGCTCAGAGGACCTTACCACTCTCTACAACTACCTGAAGCGAGGTTGTAGCGAGGTAGGTGTTGGTCTCTTATCCCAAGTAACAAATGATAGGATGAGAGGAAATGGCCTCAAGTTGCACATGGGGAGGTTTAGGTTGGATATTAGGAAAAAATTCTTCACTGAAAGGATTATCAAGCATTGGAACAAGTTGCCCAGGGAAGTGGTGGAGTCACCATCCCTGGAGGTACTTAAAAGCTTAAAAGGTATGTAGATGTGGCACTTTGCAGAGATGGTTTAGTGAAAGACTTGGCAGTGTTTGGTTTACAGTTGGACTCAATGATCTTAAAGGTGTTTTCAAACCTAAATGATTCCATGATTCTATGTTTCCAGCAACATGAGGACCACGTCTTGCAACACAGCTTTGCTGTAAGAACTGATTTTTCAGCACTCTGTGTTTGTTCCCACACAGGTAAACCTCAATCCTTTCTCATTGTGGTCTATTCCTAAGAATTACAGAATCACAGAATCATTCAGGTCAGAAAGGACCTCTTGAGGTAACACTGTTTTTACTGGGAGGGTGACTGAGCACTGGCACAGGTTGCCCAGCAAGGTTGTGGAGTCTCTGTCCTTGGCAATATTCAAAACCATCCGGATGTGGTCCTGGACAACTGGCTCCAGGTGGCCCTGCTTGAGCAGGGTGGGGTGGACAAGATGAACTCCAGAGGTCCCTTTCAACCTCAACCATTCTGTGACTGATTCTATGAAACCTCCTGCTCAAACAGGGTCAGACAGAGTAGGTTGCCCAGTACCATGTACAGTTGGATTTTTAGTATCTTCAAGAATACAACTTGTGCCAGCGCTTGCTCTCTCATACAGTAAAGTGCTTTCCTGAAGTGCACTGAAATTTCTTTTTTTTTTAATTTGTGCTCATTACCTCTTGTCCTGGCAGTGGGCACTACTTAGCAAAGTCTGGCTCCCTCTTCTTCATACCCTCCATACACTGGTAGGATCCCCTTGAGCCTCCTCTTCTCCAGGCTGCACAGTCCCAGTTCGCTCAGCTTCCCTTATAAGAGAAATGCTCCAGACCCTTAATCACCTTTGTGGCCCTGCACTGGACTCTCTCCTGTACTGGAAAGTCTAGAACTAGACACTCCAGATGCAGCCTTAGCAGTGCTGAGCTGAGAGCACCTCCTTCAGCCAGCTGACAACACTCTTCCTAACCCAGCTCAGGAAGCTGCCTGCTGCCTTTGTCATGGCGGTGCATTACTGGCACATGGTCAGATTGTTGTCCACCAGTATGCCAAGCTACTTCTCTGCAGAGCTGTCTTACAGCTGCTCAGCCAGCCCCCCCAAGGTTACTCCTCCCCTGATGCAGGATTCTTCATTTCCCCTTGTTGCATTCATGAGATTCCTCTCAGCCCAATTCTCCAGCCTGTCCAGAGTCCTCTGAATGGAAACACAACCATGTGATATATGAGCAACTCCTCCCAGTTTTGTACCATCGATGAACTTGCTGGGAGTGCACTCTGTCCCAGCCTCTAGGTCATTAATGAAATTGCTAAACAGTATTGGCCCTAGTGTCAGCTCCTAAGGTACGCTACTGATGACTTGTCTCCAGCTGAACTTTGTTTCACTGGTTGGAAACCTCTAGGTCCAGTTATTCAACCAGTTCTCAATCTACTTCGCTGTCCACGTATCTAACCTGTACTTTGTCAGCCTGGGGATGCTATGGGAGACAGTATGAAAAGCTTTACTCAAGTTGAGGTAAAGAACATCCACTGCCCTTCCTTCCCTGAAGGTATCTGTAGATTACCTACTGTTACTGAAAACTACTGGGAGTACTATTACTTTTCATCAAGGGCTACAGATTTTTTAAGGAACACAGCAGTGAGAATCATTGAAGAGCAAAACTGCTCAGCTTGACAGGCAGATCTCAAAACAATGCCAGAGAGCACAATCAATTTTCCCCCCAAATAATATAAGCTCAGTATTTTTTGATTGTCAACAATGAGAATATTATCCTTGGATGACCTCAAATATTTAAAATTATTGATATAATCATTTATTAAGCCTAAGATCTAACACTTGAGGAACTCAAATTTTTACTAAAAGTGGGCAATAGCTCAACTGTCATTCTAACAGCCATATGCATGCACTCCAAACCATTACCAGCTTATATGCTATCTTCTTTGAATTATTAATCAAACATCCTGACACGAATTTTCATCCATGCCAATAAAAAAGTAAAGTCAGGGCTTAAGCAGTACATCTACAAATGGAAAAATTATTAAAAACCTTGCCAACGAAATCCATAAATCAAGGTAAGGAACATCAACTGCAATCCAATTAAGACAGGCTTAGAGGAAGAGGTAGACTAGTAGGACTGGCTATATTGGGCTTCTAAGGCATCTGAAAAAGTTAAAAAAACTCAGAACAAAAGGAGACTGATGGATTTGAAAGAACACTGCCCGAGGAGGAACACAGAGGTACATAAACATCTGGAAGATGGGGAAGACTAACAGCCATATTAGCTATTGCCTGGAACTCCTCCCTGCACACTCTGATCCAGAAGAAAAAGGTCATTTTACTATCTGATTGTTCAGTTGGGACTTTAATGTGCTACTGTTTGTGAGCTGAAATTGCACATTTTTTAATCATGACTTTAGTTTCACAACCCAGAACTATTTTACCATCACATTAACTTTTTTAAACAACTAGCTTTTTTTGAAAAACCGAAATTATGGAGGCTTAAAAATGAAAGGAGTTATCCCAGCTGCTGGAGTATCTTTTCTTTCTCCAATACAGTCTGAAACAAACACTGCAGGTTCTATAAATGAAATTAAAAACCAGCCACACAAGTAAAATGTATCTGATTCTCATTTAACCATTACAAAAGTGCAGAAATACAAAACAGTATCTAGATCCCTTTTTTATCTATAACCTTTTATAATCTGAAAAAGCATCAATCTCATAGAAACAAAGAGAACCACAAGAAAGCACCCCCGCAAAGTGTTATCCACACAAAGAGAATGGTCTCTCAGTACAACAATTGACAGTTGTAGTTTCTTTTCTGTAATTATCCGATTTTTCTTTATATGCTGCAATGTCATTATGAAATTAGATCTGTAAGAAAACATACAAGGAAAATATCTCAAGTTTTTCAGTGTAGAGGAAAGTATTTCTATATCTCTTACCCTTAATAAATACTTTTAGGACACTTATTTTTTTAATATATAAAAAAGTCATTCAACCATAGAAAAGATGACAATATCTGCACCTTTGGCCACCTTCTCATCTAAATGCAGCCACCAAAACCAAAGTGCATACAAAATTATCTTACACAGAATCATACCAGCATAATTTTAATTTACGGAAGATGTGCCATGAAGTTTAGGAAGAACTGTACTTACTAAGAAGCAGCACATTACCACTGGGTAATGACAGTATAACATCCTTAGAGTGATTACTATTACAAGTAAACCAAATAAATTTTACATTGTCTTCAATGAATAACAGAAGGCACAACCACCTAATGCAAGCAACTGAAAACTCACCAGTTCACAGCTGTCCCTGTATAACTATATTCTAGAAATAAAATGGAATAGAGAATTGATTTGTTTGGAGACAAATGGAATAGAGATATGACTGCTCTGAAAACATACAAGCATAATGAAGACGAATGAGCACGTATGTTAGAAAGAAAGGAAAGGCAAAACCAGATAAGAGGTGAGCCATAAGTAACAATACACATAACTCAAGATGAAGCAATCAAAATAAGAAGAGGCTGAAATAATAAAAACAAGAGAATAAGGCATTTATTTAAGAACAAGCTCAACTCGATGTAATGTAAATGACTGGCTGCAGATAAAGACAGTCGTTGGCTTAAAGGCTCAGCAACAGAAGAGATGAGTGATGTTTTCAACTGCAACAATGAGAACAGTGGAGAAGTAAAATGAAGAATTCAGGGTTTGACCCCTTTAAGGTTAAAACTTTTACCTAGACATTTTTCCAAACTGACAGAGATCATGACCAAAATAATCAAATACTATAGCACCTAAGAATTTAAACCACAAACAACAGACTTGAACTTTTTTTACCTTATTTTACACTCTACTTTCTTGGCTTTGGCTAGGGTAGTTATTTTTCTTCAGAGTAGCTTGTATAGTGCTTGTATGTTTCAGATTTTTGATGGAAACAGTGCTGGTAACACACCTATGCTTTAGCTGAACGGTACTTGCACAGCATCAAAGCCTCTTCTGTTCTCACGATGCCTCACCAGCAGGCAGGCTGGGGGTGCACAAGCTGGGAGGGGACACAGCCAGGACAGCTGACCCCAACTGACCAAAGGGATATTCTCTACCATATAATGTCATGCTCAACAATAAGAGCCAGGGGGGAACTTTCCTTCCTGAAAAGAGGAAGGGGGGAACATTCACAGTTAAGGGGCTTGTCTTCCCAAGTAACTATTACATGTGACGGAGCCCTGCTTTCCTGGAGATGGCTGAACACCTGCCTGCTGATAGAAAGTAGTGAATTAATTCCTTATTTTGCTTTGCTTGTGCACACAGCTTTTGCTTTACCTGTTAAACTGTCTTTACTTCAGCCCACAAGTTTTTGGACTTTTATCCCTCCAACTATATCCCTCATCCCACTGCAGGGGGTGTGACTGAGAAGCTGTGCAGTTCTTAGCTGCCTACTGGGGTTAAACCACAACACCCTTTCACAGAATCAATATTTTCTATGAGTTTAAAAACCTCAGTTCAAAAACCATTACCTCGGACAATGACACTTAGGAACACAAGCCAAGGAAAGTTAAGGGAAGAAAATAAAATCAAGGAATGGCACTAACCTAACCATTGGGCTTCAGTTTTATGTGGGGACAAGGAAGTAAAATGTTTATTTCTTTTTTAAGGTGTAAAAACGGTATAGATTTAGGTTTATTAAATGAATTAAAAAAGAAAAATCCTCACAGTATTCTCAGGCTAACGTAGTCACAGACATACTAGATGAAAAGAAAGAACTATCATTCAGTTTAAGAATAAAACTAAATCCATCAACACCATCAGTCTGAAGAGAAGCAGGGAGCAATAACATGCTATCTACTATGAAATACTTGCTACTGAGAAAAAAGCATATTAATACACTCTGTAACATATGAAACATTAAATCTAAATGTACAGAAACCATATACCTTAATACTGCCACTTATGGCACAAGGAGCCCATTCTCATGTGCCAGTTTCTAGTATTCAACCTTTGGAGATGCACAATGGTAGAACTGGCTGTGAAAGCCCACTAGGAAAGATTAGCTGTGAAAGAGTATACATGCAATACAAAAACTTCAGTTAATTATAAGACTGCTATTCCAGCCAGCACCTCAACCTGAAACAATGTTTGTAGCAAGCAAGGTAAGGAAGAAAAAGACAAAAATGCAACCATGTATTTAAGAGATGCTGCAATGGAGCAAGTTTTCAAAGTAAACTAAGGATGTGGAAGACAGTTTGCACAAAGTTATGTCAGTACCAAAGACAATATTACTGATATATCATGTGTATTTTCCTTAAAGACATAGTCTTTAAATTACAGGTTTGGTGAAACATACATACTCATATGTCAGGAGAATTTACTAAGGAAACATTAAAATAATTTGACCAGGAGGAAAATCCTAATATGTGAGGAAAACAAAATGACCCCCCCATAACTGATGGTTAACATAGCAGAAACAAAAATTCAACACAAATTTTTTAAGTATGCAGGAAGCACATTTACTACATTTAACACAGCTAGCAGTGAGGAATGGTAACTCCTTAAATTGCTCCAGCTCCAGCCTAACTTTAACTGCTCATATTTGCCACCTAAGAGACATGCCAGAGTAGACAGTGTAACTGAAACTTTAACTGGCATTTCCTGTCAGTTTAAAAAACAAAAAAAGAACACCCAAACCCCCCACCACAAACCCACAACATAAAAGGAAAGAAAAATATAGAAGTTACACACAGATGGCTTCATATCAGTAAGTGTAAGAATCCCAGGGACATACAGATTAGGAATTCTGAAGATTATGGAGCACAGTAAATCATATTTTACCTGAAAATTTCCAACAGAATGCATCTTTAAAAAATGGAAGTGAAGTCCAATTCCAATTTAGCAAAAATAACTTTTTGATTATTTCTCTAATTGCTAGCTGTAGCCACTTTGAAATAAATTAGAGAAAAAAATAATCAGTCACTGGTTAAAATATTAAGCAGAATAAACCACAATCATTGCAAATCTAATATGCTGACTCCTCTCCTGTTCCACTTAAGGACTTACTCACTTATGTTTGCATATTAAAATTTCAAATTCTTGTGAACTTCAGCAGACTATTCAGACAATGTTTGCTGGTTTAAAGTGGAAGAGATTTCATTATCCGCAGAAAAAAAAAACCCCACAAAATTAATGCAATGACCACACATGGATTTAATTCCTAAAAGTATAACACTTAATACTTGAGCCAGACATGTTGCTGCTGCTAAGAACTTTGCCACTGTATAGATACCAACACCTATAATCACATTCCCACAAATATTCTCTTCGTTAATCCCCAAGCTGACATTCAGAAAGGACAGATTATTTTAAAAGTTTACAGCACATTAAATACAGTATTTTGGATCATGGGTAAGCAGCCAAGATCCTTAAAGGTGGCAACGCTATCAAGTGACCACCAACCATCAAGGACTAACCTAACAATAAAGGAAAATGATGTAAACTCTTGCCTATGCTTCAGAAGTATCTACAAGAATGCCGAAACAGGAATTGAGAAAGAGGCAATAACCTGCTGTCATTATTATTTACCTCAGCAAAAAGACACTTCCTGAGACAATTACCATATGAACACTAAAACAGGCTTAACCAATAATGACCAAAATACTACAGCTACATAGTTAGGTACCCCATACAAACAATTTAGTAACAAATTGATTATGTTGAGAAAATGTCAATCTTCTCCACAGCTGAACATTCAGAATGTCACTATTTAACAGTACAAACACCATAAGCTGCTGATACTTGGCACACTCTCACACAAGCACACTCTTATAGCTAAAAAAAAATAAAATAGCTTAACAGTTTTTTGCAACTTCTATTCAATTCTGGTTTGGCCAATAACTGAACTTTTAACTGAAGAGCAAAAGGTTCCACATAGTATTATTATGTAATCCAAAACAATTCATAGGAGAACGCGCACACACACACACAACACGATACTATCACATTCACTAACTCCTTTTCAAACTACAGCCCTTCCGTCTAAATGAAGGAGCAGGACACACACAACTGCAAAAGACAAAGGTCACTTTCAGCATCACTAGACTTCTAAGGCTGCTTCAGCCTCTATTTTTGTGAAAAGGAAATGTTTTTCTAATATTTCACAAAACCTAAATATTCTTATGGATTACAGGGTTGGTTTTTTTTACATTTTCAAATTGTTTATATCAATTATGATATATACACACAAATAAAAGAATCATCTTAAGTCTCTCAACATAATATTGTTAGTTTCTTTCCAGCTTCTATTATGTTTTCTACACTAACATTACACAAATAGAAACCATGTCAGACTAAACAACTATTACATAGTAGTTCTTTTAAAAATCTGTAGAACCATTTTCCTTATCAGAATATAAGGTGAAGAAGGTAAGTAAAAATACACAGGTTTAGTTGTTAGTTAATCCCCATTAACCAATAGCACAATATAATACTAAAACATTACCGTATTGCAGCTAAAAAACCTACATCAGACAGCAACTCTTACCAGCTTTGCTAGTGCACATTAGCTTAATGGAAGACTCAGCACATCAGTTTTCCAATGAAATAAACCTAAGTTTATGTAAGAACTTAAACTTTTTTTTTTTTAAATGACATTTACAAAATTTAAGAATTGAAAAACAGAGGAGCGGAAAATAGAACAGAATATTTCAGTTGGAAGGGGCCTACAGAGCAAACTTTTCCCCAAGAATAAACAGGAAAATGTAATATGTAATGCATAATACCTCACAAGAAACACTGCTATCATTTTGTTAGTCTTTCTGTACATAACCTTTATTTTTTCAATCAAAAGAATACTTCCAAACTTTCTACAATTATGATTTCATTTTTAAAAAGCATCAAGTCCCAAAGAACAGCCTACAGCTTTTGTGAAGGCTTTAGAACTTCAGAAATTCAGGCTTTCTGATGTGCAGCAATCAAAATTAACACATTTCACATATCTAATTTTACTACACGTTTTCTATAAATACTTTAAATAACTTGGCATTGCAAAAGTGTTTCAGTAGTGCTTCCCCAATAAATTTTTTAAAAAATACATACTTAAAAATTCTCAGGGCCAAATAAGCATTGCATTACTGAGCAGAAGAAGGGGCATAAGGGAAGACTTTGTGTCAACTTCGAAAAGTCTAAAGACTAACATAATGATCAATTTTCTCCAAAGGATATATAATTTACAACTATGAGTGTGGATGAGCTAGCCTACCTCCAAAAATTTATCATCTAGTAGAAAGAATCACTGTAAAATGAAAGAAAGTTGGCTGCCTCTTATTCATCCAAAACGGCTGGAAAACCAGCCATCTGATTTCTGGTTAATAACAGAAATCTTACATTCCAGTCATCACTGACATTTTCCTTGATCTCAATCAAGCCACTTCACAACACTGTATTTGTTTGGAATTTTTGTCCCCACAATACAAATAGAAGCTTTTCTACTCTGAAGGATCTAAGTTAAAAGAGACAACTTGAGCAATGAAGTAACCGACAAAAAAAGTAACTCCCCAAAAGCATTTGTATTTTCAAATGGTTAATACTTTTAAAATAGTTAAAAGAATGTTTCTACTAAGCTTTATGCAGCAAACAAATTAAACACTTGACAAGCTCAGTAGGATATCTTCCTTTAGTCAGGAACATACAAAATTTTCAATATTAAATATTATTCAATAAATACTGCTGCAATTCTGATACCTAATGTTACCACAGAAATCCAGATACAGTCCTCGAAAGTAATTTAAAGTGCAAATGGAACCAAAGAATAACATATTCAGAAATGATTCTTGGATCTGCATGATACTACTCTTACAGTTACTAATTGTTGTCCTACAGACAAAAAGAAAATGATCTTTTTAGTAAAAATCAGTTGATAAGCTGTAACAGACGAGAAAAAAAATCTTTGAGTATGAAATTACTGTCATTTTAGAGTACATTGTCATTTTTATTTTAAAATCTCAAGTTAGTAGAAATTATGTAGAGAACACTTGCATTACAAAAACAGGCCACACTAGTGCCATTACAGATTTGTATACCTATCCACATTTGACAAAAAGTTTCACAGAACACACTGAGCCTAACTGATGCTTCTGGTATTAAGTACCTACATAGGTAAAAGACTACTAAAGGGACTGACAGTTCAGGGAAAACCCGGAGATGCACAAGAGCTAACAGCAGCAGTTCAGCTGGATAGGGATGTTTGTCAGGATTAAGTTATACAACAGAAAAAAATGTATATTTGAAGACAACAAAAATCTGAAAATCAGAAATACCTCACTTTGCAGATACAAAGCTTCAGGATTGAAACCTGTTAGCAACTTACATGACTTCAGTAACAGAGAGCAGACTTCCAGTTTCACCCACTCAGAACCCAGCCTATGAGACGACACTGCAACATGAAGTTTGTATTTACCCTCTTGAAGAAGCTCACGCTTCCTATTGGTGTTTTACAGACTTTCATGGCTACACCAGCCATTATGCCATTACTAGTAATTTTCATATATTTCAGCCACAAAGCAGAGACTACAAACTAGGCACACTCAGAGTAGATTCATCTTCCAAACCAATCTTGCCTTGGTGAGTAAATTTCCCACTGCTAGTAGTACTGTAACAGAGTCTTAATAGTTATCTGAGCAAAGATGGTTGTATGTTAAGTTCCAGGATTAGATAGCTTTCATAAAAATATCAGGCTGGTGTTAGCGACAAAAACGGCAGTGCTTCGCTACCTCTGTACACAGATCTTTGCACAACCCTTCACCTCACGCTGTCACAAGCACAATCACAAGGTGAGCCAGATCAGGGAATTAGTCTGGATTACAACAAATCATTTTTGCCAAGTTAATTTTAACCCAGAGCAAGTCTCTAATCTGTTACTGCAAGAGGCTATATAAATAAATATGTCAACGTGGCAGGGGGAACAAGCACACTTGACCGAACCGCCTCTTTTGGAGAACGAAGCGTTCATGACACCGCAGCCAGTATCACATGAGCAAATGCAAAGCGCTGCTAGTTCTGTTTCAAAGCCAATTACTGCATCCTACACAACACATGATATTCATCACTTTCAGATAACAGCCAGCACAAACACCTTGCAAATGTGATCTTAATCTTACTTGTGACTTTCAGATAGTCTTCACAAGTTTAGTTTCCTTGTCTATGCACAAGCATTTTCATGCTGCTTTTTAATTCTTCATAAACATTACAGTCAGGTTTTGAATAAAAGCATTCACTGAGGCAGTCACTGGTCACACCATGTGCAGTGCAGAGGACAATTTTGCAGACTTGAAGCAAAAATTCTGTGTCGACATACTGCAAATAATTCTTCAAATTAGTCTTCTTGGAGCACAGGAAGAATTTTATTAATGCTCATAAGCCAATTTGTTTAGGTGTTTAAGCTACTTGAAGACATTTTTCTAGTGACAAACACTCACTGATGGATTGAGAGGCTTCAGATTTTCCATACATATAAAAATCAAGTTAAGACCCTTGTTATAAACTATATTACCTTAACCTCCAATTATTTTAGCTGGCACTGTTATCTACCGCAGCAACCAGATGCAATCAAAAATCACTTCAAAGCATCTCTTTAGAAAATGTTTGGAATTTTCATCGTTCTTGTAAAAAAGCATTTCTGACCATTTCTACTTAAGACTACCAGGTAACTGAAATTCTCAAACCTTAGACTGCAACAGCGTGACACCAATACAAAGAAACAGTGGAGATCATGAGCTTTACCTTGGCTGCCATCAGTCTGATACGTAAGATGCTGGGGGTAAGTACCAAGAGGTAACAGACAACCATCTGATTATTAAATATTCCTTCACTGCTAAGTCCTACAGCACACGTTGGCTGTATTCACCGGCATTAACTAGCTGTCATTTACTTGCTAACAGCTTAAGATAACTCCTTTCCTCTGTACAAGGAGTCTGGCTTCTTTGATTTGCTCGAAGATGACATAACATAGCCAAGATATATGATTAAATCTAGCCTTCCAGAATAAAGACATATACTAACTGCAAATGTCACTGTTCTTTTTAACTGGCATTCTCATAAGAATCTGCTAATAAGAAACAGAACCCCAAAGAATGCAATCTATGGTATCTTAAAAGTAATTATTGTAAGAACATCAACTAAAAGAAACATTAACATTTACACCCACCTAGAGCTAATATTTTCTACAATTTTAAGTACAAGAGATACCAATTGAATTATCCTGAAACCAAAAAACACAGAGGACACAACGACTTCAAAACTACAGACACATTAAGGGAAAGTTCAGACAAACAGCTGAACACCACGGGGCAATCGCGGGGCTGATTTCCTTACATTTAGTGGTTTCCTTACACTTTGCACTTGCAGTCCCAGGATTAAGTAATAGAAAGCTCAAAAGTAGAAAGAGAAGCTTTGAAGGAAAAAGGCACGAGCACTGAACCAAGGACTATGTGGGGTAAGAAAACACTCACAGTTCTACACAGGGAAAGAAAGAACTGCCATTTCCCTATGATACACTGAAATCGCTCGGTATTTGCAAAGATACCAAACGCCAATGTTAACAGGCCACGCTTCCCGCATTTGCGGGAACAAATTGGGAAAGTTATGTTATTCTTTTAGCTTCTCCTGTTAATTGCAGTGCTGGGCACAGCCTTTGGGGCGGGGGGCGGGCGGAATTCAGCCCTGCCGCTGCAGTCCGACTGACAATACCCGCCCAGCCCGAAGAGGCCACCCACCCAGCGCTTCACAACCGCTTACAAACTTAAACCCAGGGTGCCCCAAAGCTCTCCTCGCGAGCCGGCCACCCACACCCCAGCTGAAGGCCAGCGGAGGCCGAGAACACAGGAACGTGCCGGTTTCGTGCCATCCGCATCCCCTGCGACCTCCGGTGGGAAACAATGGGGAGCGCCCGGGCACCGCGGGGGGACCCGCCCCTCGCCCCCCTCACGCAGAGCGGCCACCAGGCCGGGGCTCCCGGCCCCGCCGCTCGGCCCCGCCGGCGGGAGGGGCGGCCCGGCCCGGGGCGGGGGGTGCGGGTAACGGCCGCGGCGGCCACGCGCGCCGCCCGCCGCCCCTCCCTCCCCCGCCGGCACCGCGCGGCGCCCCCGCCCCGCCTGTCACACGGCCAGGTTGAGGGGAGGGCGGCGACGCGTCCCGGGCGAAAAGCGGCAGGAGCAACAGGCACCCTGCTGCGGCCCCGGGACCGGAGCCCGAGGGCCGGCCGGCGGGAAAGGAAGCCCCCGAGGGGCACCGTCCGCCGTGGGGGGCTCAGGAACCGGGTGGGGGCGGCACACCCCTCGCACCCCCCCCCCCCCGCCTCCCCCTGGGAAGCGCTGCTTAGGGGACGCAGCCTCCCTCCCGACACGAGGCCGCCTGCAAGGCGGCAGGTTACCGAGAGAGGAAAAATAAGACAGGGCAGCCAACGGCTGCTCCGCACGCGGCAGAGCCCCGGGGCCCCTCGCTCGGGCGACCTCGCCAGCGAGATCCGGGGTGCCTCGCGCAGCAGGCAGCGGCGTGTCTCGCTACAGACCGCGGGCTCCGGCCCGGTTCAGTGGCACGACAGGCCCCGGCCAGAGCGAGCTCTACCCGAGGTCTCAACATGGACACCGTGAGGAAACGCTCCATCCCCCCAGGGGGCCGCGGAAGGACGCGCGGAGCGGGGCTTCACACCGATACGGTCCGCCACAAGGGCGTGACGGAGCCCCGGCCTCCGCGCTGGGGGAGGGGAGCGTGCACAGGTAACTCCCCCCGGGCCCGGGGAAAGCGTGGTGGCAGCGCCATCTGCACGGTACCGCCGGCCAAGCTAGCGGCAGGGCCCGGGCGGCGGGGCGGGGGTGGCACCTGGGCAGCCGCCGGGTTACATCGCCGCCCTCTCGGTCCCCGGAGGCCCGGCGGCGGCCACATGGCAGAGGCAGCGGGGCAACCGCGCTGCCTGACAAGGGGGCCGGGAGGGCGGCGGCCGGGAGAGGGGCGGCATACGGCTGCCAGGAGGAAGGTGCACGCAGGGGGCCGGGGGAAGGGCCGCTCCCAGCCGGCGGCTGCCCGTCTCTCCTGGGAGAGAGCTCGGCGCGCGTTACCTGCCCGGGTGGCTTCCCAGCTCCCGGTCGCTCAGCGCCGCCGTGTAAATCTTCCGGTATCTGTCGGCTAGGGCCTTCCCGGAGAGCAGCAGCTGGTAGCGGCTCCGGCAGCCCAGCGGCTGCGCCGCCAGGGCGCCGGGCAGGGCTCCCAGCCCGCCGCCTGAGCCCTCTTCGGGCCCCATGGGCCCCGCCGGACCGGAGCCGCTGGAAAAGAAGAAGAAGCCGCCCTCGGCCCCGGTGCAGGCAGCGACGGCGGCTCCCGCAGAGGCGGCGGCGGCTGCGGCGGCGCTCATCCCCCTCCCCGCCCGCCCCCTGGTGGCTGCGCTGCCTCCCGGCGCGACGCGGACACAGGCGGCTCCCGCTGCCTTCACCGCCGGGGCCCAGCCATAGAGAGGCCGCAAAAGCCGCCGCCGCCGCCCTGGAGGCCGCTCATCCACCCGGGCCGGGGCCGGAGGTGCGGGAACACCCCTCTCCTCCTCTCAAGCGGCGGCTCTGGGGCCGCGGCTACCGGCCCTCTCGCCTTCCGCCCCGGCCGCAGCGACGGCCGCCGCTCCCTCCCGCCGGCGGGCGCGCCGAGCTCCGGGCAGGACCGTGTGCCTCCGGGACGGGGGGTGGGGGGGAGAGAGGGGGGCGGCCGCTCGCTTCCCCCTTCCCGCTACGGGGGGTGGGGGAGAGGGGGGGGCGGAGGCCGGCGGCTGCCGCTTCCCCGCTGGAGTTTCTCCTCGGCGGCGCCGCCGCCCTCTCTCCGCACAGCCGCCCCAGCTCCCCCCGGCGGCCAGCCCGGCCGGCGGGCGCATGCGCCGCCCGGCTCCGCCCCCCGCGCGGCCCCCGGGAAATCCGGGGCCGAACGGCCGCCCGCACCTGCCGCGCCGGGCGAGGGGCCGGCGGCCGTCCCGGGGCCCGCCGATGCCGGCGAGGGGCTCCGGGGTCCTGCCCGCCCGGGGTCGAGCTCCGCCGGCCCCGCGAGGTTTCGCTCGGGGCGCGCTCTGCGCCCTGCCGGGAGCGCGCGCCCGCCTGCCTCAGCGCGTGCCGGCGTCCCGCCCCGCTCGGACGAGGCGCCGGAGCCGCCGGTTTCGGCCAGGAGAGCCGCGGCCGCCCCGCCGCCTCGCGTCAGGGCCCGCACCCGCGCTCCGGCCTGCGGCGGGGGCGCCAGGGGTCTGCTGCGACCCACCGCGGCGGCTGAGCCCGCATGCCCTGTGCCTGCGCTGTGTAATGCTGGCTGGGCAGGATCCTTCCAGGAGCGATAGCCTCTCGCTTGCTTAAGGCAGGGGTCACTAAATCCAGCTGCCAAGCTGGGCTGGGATTTCCTTAAGCTGGTCTGGTTTGCTGCGGGATGCCTTACCGCCTCGCAGAGGGCAGGGGAGGCGGCAGTAGGTGCTGGTACAGTTCATCTTGTTACGTTGTTACATTACTGCCTTTCAACCAATTTACTTTCTTCACATCTGTTACATTGTTACTTTTTATCAGTGGAATTGCAGCCCTGCGGTTTTGCCACGTTTTCTAATACTTTTCCCAGCTGGGAACTGCAGGTGTACGGGCCAGAGTACTTGTTACTAAAAAAAACAAACGAACAAACAACCGAACAAACAAAAACACAAACATAAAACCCCAACAAACCCAAACAAGCATACCAAATGTGGCCTGGGTTGCAGTCTGCAGAAAACTGTCATCCAAAGAAGGTGCATGCTGTCATATTTTTATTTATTTTTTTCTTCTCCCCTCCAAAAGAGGGCCTAAAGAAAGCTTGGGATTCCACTGACTGTGAATACAGATATATTATTTTTGCAAACAATTCTGCATAACAGCAAATATAAGAGAACCATCTTTCTTAAGCTTGTGTGTTGCCCACCAATGCTTAAGCATTCAAGCCAAATTTCAAGTACTTTTTTTTTTACAGAGAACTGGGGGTGTCAAACCCAGTAAATTCATACAGGTTCTCTCAAAGGTAGCTGTCCAGGTTGCACAATGACAGCTGGATTACTGCCATCACTGAAGAAAAAGCTACACCCTGAATGAAGTCAGAGACACCAGAGACCATTCAAGAAGTATTTAAAATAGTAAGTACATAAAAAGCTTTCAATTATAATTCTTAAGGGGGGGGGGGGGGGTTTAATAATCCATCACTGATAAAAGGAGCCACAAAAAAACTAGGACCATGTCTTGTGGTGCTAACCACCACCAAATCGCATTCCCTCTGAGAATCAGAGTAATATGTCTTTGTAGCTCCTTTTTTAGGGATTACCTAAAATCATTCCTACAGGAAAGAACCAGAAATAAAAAAAAACCACCAAACCAAACAAAAAGAAAAACAATAACTCCCCCCACCTTTTAGCTCATTTTTGTGTTAGGCTGTAAACTGCTACTCTATATGCAAACAGCAATTTTTCCTTCACCAAACACACACAGCCTGACAAATGGTGTAACACTGTCACATTTCAAAATTATTCTTCTTCACTAATGCTGTTTAACCATCTTAATGTATGTGCCATAAATGCTAAGTGCTGGCAAACTTATGAAAGTGATGCAATTTATTGCAATTCTTGCATATTGCTCCAAACTCTGGAATTTGTCTGGGCTTGTGTTGTACCCAACACAGTGTGGTAAGCATTATTCTTTGCAAGCTGCAGCTGCTACTCCACATCCCTCTTCTTCTGAAATCTTTTTGCTTTTGGGTGGAATCTTGCAAAGTGTACACAGTACAGAGTCCACCTTCCATACACTTTAGCCTGTGACGAGCAGCAGTGTTTGACAACGTAACTAGGATTTGCACAGCAAAAATAATTCTGGACCTTCAGATAGTCTACCTCCAAGTTCTCTTCACTCAAAATATGAAGTAGTGTCCAACTTGTGAGGCTGTTAATGGCACCAGCTGGGTGGGAGCTGGATGTTCAGTCCTCATTCACAGCCATATTTTAGCTTGTGGTTTGGTCCTCAGAGGAAGTCACCTTTTCTTTTTCATCCTTTTAAAAATACGATTGTGATACTCATATTTCATATTCTTTCTCTGAGACTGATTCTGAGCAATAAATACCAGTACTGTGCTATGTAAGAACATTCAGGAGTACACATTTGTCCAGAGCAGCCTTATGCTAGATCCAGTATTGACTATACTCCTGTGGTTAGCATAAAATTATTACAGGTTCAAATTTTTTTGTCTTTTGTTGTGTTTTTTGGGTTTTTTTTTGTTTTTTTTTTTTTTTTGGGGGGGGGGGGTTGTTTGTTTGGTTTTTTAAAAGTGGTAGTTATAGTTTTGGGGACTCTGTTTGCACCAGATTAGCCCTTTGCTTTATGTAGCTGGAGTTTTGGATCTAGCAGTATATTTGAAAGATGATTTTTTTATACCATTAAAACAAATTCAGTCAACTGAAAGCTACTATTAAGTGCTTTGCAACCAGAGTGTGTCTTACATCTGATAATACTGAACTCTTTTTCCCATTTGCTAACATCTGCTTGCTGTTACAGAACGAAGCACTTTGTCAGCCTCTCCCTTTTCCGTTAAGGTGGGGTTTTCAGCAGTTGCATTCATTCACTTGGCACCTTTATAAATGAGTGTTAGCAGGACAAATGGTTCAGAAGTCATCCAGAATCAGAATCTGACAGTCTGTCCTGCTATCACTGCTCACATGGGCCAGGATTGTACAAACGTGAGTTTCAACACAGTAGAACAAGAATTCCCACCAGGTAATTGGAAAGCTCCCATACCCTGCATGATGGAACATAAAGGAAAAAGTTCCATGGTTTCATAAACTAACGATTTTACTTTCAATTATATTTCCAGGCCTTTTTTAAAAAAACTTTAAAAATATGATACAGCCCAATACAGTAATTTCTTCACAAGCAGGCAGGGAGTCTGGAATAAGGTAACTTCAAAAATACGTGAACTAGACAGTTCACATATCAAATTACAGCCAGGTAGTTGTAAACCACAGAATTCAGTACTTCTGCAATAAAACTTGAAATTTACAAATTTACTAACCAGGTGATTTAGAGTTCTTTGTTCACTTGAAGGTCTTACCATCAAATTTTCTCCACAAATAGGACTTAAACCAGTAATAAGGGGGGGGGGGGGGGGCATGTGTGTAATCTCTTGGTCACTAAGCTTCTGTCACTGTCAAGGTATGTTGTGAGGCTGTTGATATGATTAGTTAAAGGGACAGTTTTTCATCACATAGTTAACTATTTTGGAACATAGTTTCAACAGTCCAGGTAGGATGGGGCTTTGTGCAACCAGGTGTAGTGGAAGATGTCCCTGCCCATGGCAGGGAGTTGGAACTAGGTGATCTTTAAGGTCCCTTCTAACCAAAACCATTCTATGATTCTATGAACAAAGCTAAAGTCTGGTTTCTCATTCTCACTCTGTAATGTACATCTATCTTTGAGTTGTCAGCATTTATTTTGAGACTTCGTTACTGTTGAGGGGGGAGACATAAGACATGACAGACCACAAAGCTTTACAACATAATTCTTGTCCTGTGCTTTTCTAATGTAAGGAATTCGTTAATGATAAAAAGCTCCATATTAGAGACAAGAGCTTCTTCTCCATTCCTGTAATGGAGATGCTTGTTCCTCCTTATCCAATTGCTTTCCAGGTCAGATAATGGCACCAACTTACATTTATTCACATTTCATTTCTATATACAGCAGAAATGAAGGAAAACAAAGCTGATGTATTTAAATAATAAATATTTTTATAAAATTAAAAAATTTAACTCTCCAAATGTATTCACTTTGTTGTGTTTTTTTCAAGTCAAGTTTTCCCTATCTTCATTATAGAGACACTCTAAAGGGAAACAAATGAACAAACAAAACCCACCTCATTTTTAATAACTGGAAGTTACTTAAAACAATTTTCTTGAACAGCTGTAAATTAAATAAAGCTCTTTCAGGCTTCGGGCTGGTTTTAAAATGCAGAGTCCTGGGATTCAGTTATATTAATAGCTCAGTGAACTTTTTCAGCTATAAGTTCAAACACAAAGAGACTTTCTACACATGAATTATCACAACAAATTTTACTGAACTCCAAGGTCTATGCATACACCTGTTGATACACTAGCCACATTATTCCCTGTGGGATTTTATTTTTTCCCCCCCTGTAGACTTATAGTTATGAAGGACTACTACATTAGTCACTTGACTGATGATTTTCTTACTAATATGTATCAGTAGGGCAGCCAGAAGAAACTTCCCATTTCAACTGGTCCTGAGAACAGGCACTGTTCCTCATATTTATAGGAGCATATTGTAAACAGTTAAACCAAGAGGCAAGCATGCAACCCACAATTTATTTAGATTCTGCTTAGATTTTGATATCTTTCAAAGCATTTGGACAAAACCTACTTGGCCATTTTTTGTGGGATATTCTCCGTCTGCTTCCATGCTAGACTCTACACCTGAAGGCATGGATTTTGCCAGTTCTGCTATAAGGTACTGCAGTTTCTCATACAGTTTAATAATGTGCTTATAGTACATTGGGAGCTAAGTCTTTGTTCCAGAGGCTTGTGACTGGCCTGGTAAGGCAGTGAATGGATCTTACCCAACTGGCTTCCTCAATCCTTGCTCTCCGTTCCATTCCTGATCCCCTAACTCAGAATTAGGAGTCCATTTAATTCTTCTCTTTTCTCCCCGAAATTCTTGTGCTAGCAGTGGCTTTGATCACCTGTAGAAGCACTAGAAGCTGTGCCTACAACAGTTTGGAAGGCTTGTTTTGGAAGAATTTCCCTCAGATCAGCATCTGCCGCAGATTAATCCAAGTCCTATTGCTCTTGTAAGTTTTACCTTCTTTCCTTTTATGTGCTTTTTCTTAAAACTTCAGCATGTTTTACATAGAGGCATCACTTCTGGATACTCTGTAGTCTCATATCTTACAGTTCAGCATAATTTGATATCTACAGATGCAGGATCCATGATCCATGAACTGTTTATAACATGTAGCATTTGCTGTGGACAGATTATTAGGATCACTTCCTTTAGTTGGAAAACTGGGGGGGGGGGGGGGGGGGGGGGAGAAATGTGGGTATTTTCCTAGCCAGTGTGGCACATGATGTCTCAGAGGACATCAGGAAAGCCTCTGCAAAGTCACCTTCTGTCTGCAAGTGGTGCATTTCAAAGCTAGTAGTCTTGAGTTCATGACAACATGCTACTTTCTGTCATCTTTGTTTCATTGAGTCAATTTCCTTCTATTTCTTTGTCTCTGATATGGAACATAGTTCCACCATTCGTTATTCATCTTCTTTGCTAACCTTTTTATAAAAAAAAAAACCAGGGCACAGATCCTCCCCACTAAGACTTCTGTCACATTTAATAACACATAAACTTTAAAGCCCACACTGCTGAAGTGTCTTCTCTCTCTTTACTACCAGCTTAGGCCCACTGAGGAAAAACTCCTCTCCATTGGGAAGTAAGTCCTAGGTAATATAACCAAATTGACCTGTGTGACTTGTTAGGCCCGATCAAGGGACCAAGTACTGAGTGAAATATAGGATCTTTCACTTCCCTCCATCATGTGCGTGCACGACACAGGTCAAAGCGGTGCTATGTGGCTCTGTAGTTCAGAAGCTGTGCAAGAGTAAAGTCCACTCCCATTAGGTGGGGGTGATTTTCGAAGACCTCTCACCTCTGGGGGTGGCGTGGGGGGAGATGGCCAGGAAGTATGTTCTCAACTCAGAAATAATGTTCTGTTATGCAATCATTGTAGCAGCATACAAAGAACTGACTGGTACAGCTTCACCAGGTTAGTTTAATGCTCATGCTCCCTGTGGATGACCTTGAGAACAAATCATCTGCATCCCATACAACATCTTACACTTCCCAGTAAGTTGTTCTGGTCACCTTAAATGAAAAGTTATCTTCATGTTTGTATGGTTTTTCCTCTGATATCTTGCTCATTTTTTTTCCTGTTTTTCATGGACTATTTAAATGTATAGCCATACCTGAGATACAAGAGGGCAGCAGATTAAAAAAATAATTTGTAAAAAAAAAACCCCACAACCAAAATCAAACCTCCACAGCTTCTTTATTCACTTATTTGAAGAAATACAAGAAATATAAACTCTTTATTAAAATTGAGGACTTGAATCAGAGTGAATTTCAGTGTCCTTCAGTATTTCATATTTGGAAGAAGACTATAATCACTAGGATAGTGGATCCCTAATGAAGGAACATCCACTGAGCTAATTCCAGGCATACCGTATATCAGCATGTTTTAGTGTGACTAGTGAAATTATTTGCAGAGGTAAACTTAACAGACCAAGATGTGTTTGTCTCCATCCAATCCCCACAGGACTTTAGAACAACAGATGAGTAAAGAAACTACCTCCCTTTTCCCACTCACAAAAACCTGCCAAACATCTCTCTCATCAATTCCTTCAAAAAAAGTTCTCTATGGTGATATAAGAAAAGGAAGAAACACAAGGATATGAAGGATATATACTGCAATGCTGGAGAAAAAATATTTAAAGAGTGGGGAGGGATGAGAAGACAGCAGTTTAGGAACCCTCTATAGCTAGAATTCTTGAAGGTATTACAACAGGAGAGATTCAAACAATAATCTAGTTCCATTCACCTGCATACACACTAATAAAACAAAAAGAAACAAACACTAAAAACGTCCAACCCAAACAAAAAAAAAGCCCAAATCCCAAGGATCAAAAGAACAGTTGGATTATTATTTTTTTTTTAATGTCAAATTGTATGATCTGAAGCATTCAAGTTCAATTGCTCATGAAGAAGAACAGGGTAACCTGTTTGAACAGTGTCATGTTTTCAAGAAAGCTGCTTTTGAAAGTTACGAGATTCATATGATTAGCCTAACGGAGATTTTTTTAGAGCATTTACTAAATAAATGAGAGTTCAGTCAGAGATATGCTTTTGGAAGACCGTGAAATCTCTAATTTGGGAACAGGTTGTAATATGAATCAGAAATTAATAAACAGAAGAAAATTGTCAGGATTCTCCATCAGACTTAGGGAAAGTGTGGACTTCAGTTACCCAAGCATATCTGTATCTTAGATTATAAGCTCTGACAAGAAAATAAAATGATATCACAGCAAACTGAGCTAGCAAAGTACAAAGATACATGCAGGAACTAAATGAAATTCATACACCGAGAGTCAAAAACAGAAACAGAAACACCTTTTCAAGAAGTAGAGCATATAGTGTGAGAAGAAGCAGACCTAAGCAACATTCTGCATTTGAACAGAGCTGCTTTATTTGGGGGAACCAAAAACCACATTGAAGAAATCTAGGCAATATCCTAAAAAACCGATTTGTCTTATTAGAACATACTAAAACCCTCTTTGGACCAGAGTCGTAGCTATAGCAAAATTTAAGTGACTTGCTCAAGAACAGCTATAGCAAGTGACTGAAATGTTACTCTGAGTATGAATGGAACACATGCTCAGTTCTAATGTATATATTCATGTGTTTTTCAAATGTCATTAAGAGGTTTAAGATAAAGAATAATTATGAAAGGAGAGAGGTAATAGGATCAATCTTTGGAAAGATTCATACTGATTTGGATGTCTTTGAACTAAATATGACTTCTTGAGAAAGTGCCCAAACACCAGTTACAACCTACTAAACAGCCCTCGATTTTGCTATTTCTTTTAAAATAGCTTCTGTTTTAGAGGGAGGAGCACCCAAAGACAGAATAAACAAGAACCTTTGCAAGAGAGGGGTGGCTCAGGAAGGTAAAAACTAGAATTCCTGCAAATGGATAAAAATCACAAGGAATAAATGACAGTACAGTAAAAGGAGCTATGACAAACAAGAAAAGTAAGCTCACACCAAAGCACGATGGTTCACACATACATACACTCAAAAAAATATCTGCATCCATCAACATTTCTTACTTAAGACTCAAATGCCACAGACCCACCTGCATAAAGTTATTTTCTTGAAGTACTTACATTACCTTGAAGCAGCCAGACACTTTTCATTCCAGAACTTATGAAAGATGTTAGGAAGAACTACAGGACTAAACATTTTAAAACTAACTGACCGTAGAGACAAATCCCAATAAGAACTCTAAAAGCCCTGGCTCAAGATTCAAAGATTTTTATTATTTCCGCTCCCCCCCCCAACTGTCTTGGTACTTAGAGAGCTTTTAAAAGAAAAGAACTAGAATGCTAAATTTGTGCTAGTATCAGAAGTACAAACACAATGAAAACAATAATTACTCTGCAATTTTTTTAATGTCACTCCTTAGGTAACAGAAAGGACTGCAGGACTAGACAACCAAAGATCAAGTAGATTAGCTATGCTCTTATATAAAAGTAGGTCGCATTAAATAAATATTATTTCTCTAAGTTATTAACTAGCTGATTAACAAGTACTTCTTAAGATGTATCCGTATATGTGTTTTATCCTTTAATAGAATTTACTTCTACCACAAGGAATGCTTCTACCATTGACCAGTTTGCAATTCCATTCGTATACTATATAGTAACTCAAAAACTAGTTCTGTACAAAAAAAACCCCAAACAACAAAAACACCCCCAGAAAGCTACATGTTTTCATTTTTACAATCAAGTTACTTAGTAGTTGTTTTCCTTAAAAGAATATGCTTTCTAATACCAATATTAAAAACCGAATAATTACATCTGTTACACTTTTTTTTAATGAGAAACACAGCCACAAAAGTACATATGTGTTATATATATATACTTTTATATATATATATATATATGTGTAAGTGTATATATGTGTATATATGTTTATATGTGATAGCTTGCAGCCCTGTACAACTACTGCAATTCAACAGATAGGCTTTGTTTTGGAAACAAACAAAAAAAGAAAGTATTCAGTTCATCAAGCAGAAAAAATACTATTTCTATATATTTTTTAAACTAACTTCTTAATTTATGATTTATTGACTACTGAGCAGCTATAGAGCAGATGGATTATTAGCCAATTAGTTTAATTTTGAATTTTGGATGCTCTCCTTTTTAAAAAATGCTATAGCACCATTACTAACTAAAAAACCCCCAAAGAACAGAAATACAAGAACGACACTTAGTGAAGTTTTACCAGAAATGAATCATCAGCTTTGTGAATGCTACGTCCTTTTGCCTGTGTAAAGCCATACAGACACAGGTATTTGAAGCCCCATACAAAATAAGTAGTCATATACAGATGGACTATCTCCACTTCTTTCTTTCAGAGCCACTTACAGGTGGTGTGAGACTAGAACTGTTTGCAACTTAGCGCTCAGAAATAATCTCGAAGTGCCATGTGTAACTGTTGAATTTGGGATGACCTGACAAGCCTCTTAGCACCTCCCTCTATTCAAAACAGTTATGGGAATAATGATTTTAAAGCAATGAAGTATAATCTAAATTTAGTCAGCTACATTTTGACGAAATTTTCAAGTAGTTCCTGCTCACAACGTTCACGCTTGGAGTAAGCTAGAAGATTACTTACAACCCCTTTTTGTAAAAAGGGAAAGCTTATTTTATCTAATATTAGTCATCTAAAGGTTAGGCATCTCAGACTAATCTGGCTTGAAGTTTAACCAAATACATACCATATCTCAGTCTATCACTAGCAGCTAATAATCAATATCCTTCAGGCAGGACTCACTCATTTCAACCACCAATGTATGTATTGGCTGTGTTGCCTACGCTAGACAAGCTCTTTCCATAGGAAATGAAAAGAGACAAGTATCTCCAAAGAGTAATTCATCACACCTGTCTTGAGCGTCTGTTCTTATGGTGGAATGAATTGCCCTCCAGAGGTGCCCACCATATTTTAATTAGAGCTTGAAATGGATAAATAGTATATAAAAGCTTTAGACATCTTTTAATCAGGCAGTTACGATGTTTTTCCAGTTTCTTTACTCATCCTGATGCAATGCAAAGTAGTGAAATATGAAAGTAGACATAGCTTATGGTGTTAAGTCTGTCTACAGTGGGGTGATGGAGCCATGCTTTTGATTTCTGCTGTTAGAAGGCCATTTACTTCTATTATGGGTGAACAAAGAGCAAGTAAAATCAAATATACTCATTCTCCTTAGCCCTCAAACTCTCACTCAGTCATTTTCACTGAAGGTCTTCCAGCAACTCTTACCAGCCTCATTCCTTGACCTCCACAATAGAAAAAGTTGTATTTCAAAGTTAAAGAATCTTGCTAACCAGCCTCTGTTATTTTCACCAGTTCACCTTTAGCTGAAGCTATATCCTAGTGTAGTCCTCAGACCTTAATAGAAAGCTCCTAGCTGCAGCTTATCTTACTAATTTTCCATTGCACTTACACCAGGATTTATATACATATATATATATATATATGTATATGTAGGAACTACTTTTGGCTGCTGTTTTAAGTTGCTGGGTCAGCTGATCCCATAACTTGTCCCAGTTTTAGGAAGTTATGCCACAGATTTCTTTTGCTTCTAAAATTTATACTTTTGTATATACTTTTTGACTTCATGAATTTCTAGAATTTTACTTCTGCTATGTTCTGAGAAAAATAGAAAACTGGGATTTACTTATTCTTTTCTGAACATTAGTTAACATGTTTATGCTTAGGCTGTAGGCCATATAGCCCCATGCAATTTTTAGATATATGTGAAGACAGGGTGATCCATCTCATGGAGCAGACTTTCCCCTAATATTAAAGAACAGCCTGGGAATAGCTGTTAAAAATTCAAGACCTTCAGAATTTTTTTACTTAGCAACAGCTCTATAAAAATTCTGATGAAGCTACTAAGGTTATTTTGCTTTGCAGAAATGCAGTGAGGGAAAATTTAGGTTTAAGAAGTTTGCTTTATTTGGATAAAATGAACCAAATTATGGACATGCTCGTAAATAGATGTTAACTTACTAGCAGAAAGACTCTAGTTACTATTTTAAAAACTTATTTAACTTACTAGCAAGGAAAGGAAAACTATCTTTATGAAGTTGGAGTGCCTTGGATGCTTAGTAATTTGTTTCCGAAAGCATAATTTCAAAGTTATATTAGTAACTTAGCTATGGTGGTTTGGTAATAGACGCTAATATAAATTCAGGATAAATGAGTGTAGCTAACAGTAGATAATCTAATGTTTTAGTATACTTTTGAAACTAATATGTTGGGTAATTTACAAAGTCTAAAAGGTATGAAGAGAATAGTAACCTATTTATTTGAAGAAATATGTTTCCCCATAAACTGGTTATTAACATGAAGCTGTACTTTTGCCAGGTCATTTTAGAGGTAAACAACCAACCAGGCTGGATCTTTGATTCTAGCATTTAAATAAATTTAAACTTGCTCTTGATTTCTACCAGATTAAACTTGCAACTTCCTTTAATAATCTTAAAGTGAGTAGTCTAGGATGAATGCAGCAAAAGAAACAAGTGCTGACTGAGTCCTATCTAGGCAAAATTTGAACTGACAGCCAAAATTTTAGAGATTTAAACATTACTTCTGGAAAAAGATGGATCAGCCATTGCTACACTTTGGAAAGGTAGGTTACAGAAAGCCTCACAAGAAAAACAAATTTAAACTGTTTTCTTATTGGACTTTCTTTCTGCTATACTAAATAGCATATAAGGCAACGTAAGCTGTGGAATGTGAGGGTATGTCCCGATGTCTGGGTCCAGCTACAAACTCCAGCTGCATTCTAGCTTCATGTCAGACGGAGAGCAAGCCTTCATCACCCTCCCTTTCCCCCTCTTGCTTGTTTATGAAATCTTAGGGAACACAAAGTGACGTATTTGTGTATCAACCATACAACTAGTGATCACAAACATTGACATACAGGCATTTTTTTAGAAACCATGAAAACATGCCTTGCAACATAACTGATCAAGAGATAATAAGAAACAAGGATACTCAACAAGAAACAATTATTAAGAACAGAGAGAGAAATGGATTACTAAAATGTTAAAGAGTATTAACAAATCAAAGAGAGATCAGCCAGTCAGTCTGATAAAATTAACCAAAGAGATATTATTGCAAACCAGATTAGCTCAACTGCTTTGGGCAATACCCAAAGCAATTTAGTTTAAAAAAATATATTTTGAGATTCTAATTAAGGTACTCCTTTTAAGATTGATGTTGATTACAAGAATGGAAAACTCTTTTACGACTGCTGAACTTGAAACAGTGCTTCATCTGACTATTTCCTTTACTTATACAGAAGAAATAGAGATATTTCTGTTTTTTCCAGCTCTGCTTTCTGCTCTGCAGATTGCAGTTCATTCTGTAAGAGTCAACAGTAGTTTAGCCAGCCAGCACGTTGAAACATTTTAGAGTCCAGATTTTTCTAAACTAATTTTAGGCAAATAACTGAAGATCCAGTATTGGGAATGTAATTGCCTTTGACTCTCAAGTCAGTGGATGACTCAGATAATAGGTGGGCTAGTTTGCCAGCTGAAGGTGCTATGGAGAGTACATGAGGACATGCATGAATTTTCTGTTTCTTCTCCCATGCCTTTAAATGAAGGCTATGATGACCTAAATTACAAGTCTGGTATTAGATAGGGTAAATCCACAGACCTTTTCTGGTGTCATTCAGAATACACAAACTTCTAAAAGTATGATAAGGTTTCTGAGGTTTCAGTGGTAGGAAGATAAAATCTTAGTCTGATAAGAGAGGTCTTTCAATTCATATCACAACAAAAATCATCTTGCTGGACTATTTCCCATGAAAGAAGTCTTTTTCCTGTCTTTCCAATCAGAGTTTGAGTTGATAAGGAAATCCGCATGATGATTTTCCTTTCCAAAACAGGATATACATATGGGGAATTCTTGCTGAAACAATAACTGTTGCAACTGGATACAGCTTCTCACACCTTGTATAAACTGGACTCATCTACAGCACTGAAAAGTCTTGTGATCTGGACTCTGTAGTCCCACAAAGAGGTGTAAAGACCAGATTCTCCCCAGCACTACCTTTTGTGCCCAATGCTCCATTTGGAGGGGAGGGTATGAGTTCATCTAACTGTGCCCCCTCTGTAAAGAAACATGAAAGGACACAGCAAAATCATAAAACAATGGGTGTGTTTGGCTCCATATATTCTCCTGTATCCTTTTTGTAACATATTCTCCAGGATTTTGTCATGGTTTCATCTTTAATATTAATTTAGATATTTTAATAGCTGATAGCCTGAAATGCTATGGGCTCAAGATCTGACTGGAGACCAGCTCTTCTGTTGCAAAAGTGCTGAAAGAACTGACAGCATTTGCTAGAAGTGAAATTAGCTATGGTGTCATGGCAGAAACACAGAGCTGTTGGCCAAACGTAACTGATAAGTCTCATTTGAGATGCACTAGAGAATTCAGGATGCCTTTGGTATCCTATACAGAGGACGGGCAGGTACGACACACATCCCATGAGAGACCTGCACCTTTCTTCTGTGGCAGCTGGAGGCAAGGAGGTACCTTTGGTGCCTTTGTTTAGGCAGCTGAATCAGACTCATGTTGACCATTGCAATGAATAAACATTCAGGATGGATCTCAAATCAGCGGGCTGCCACAGCAGATTTCTGTCATAAGCAGAAATGTCTCTTGAAATGTTTTCTGGAGCCAGCAGACCAGGGAAGCTGAAGTCTGGCTGAGTGACTGGCATCGGAATAACTACGCTTCAGGTGATTCTCCCTGCAACCGTCATCCCAAAGGTGACAGCAGACTGTGAGTTAAGAGGCCTTAATATTGTAAGGGGATCTATGAGCCTGTATACTGTGCAGGTTGCTCTGTAGCTGAGAGAAAAACACAACTTGCCTATGAAGTCCCAGAGCAGACTGTTTTAATGGATTTTGTTCAGGTGAAAATTGAAAGGTTAAACTATTTTTATGCTATTGATCCCATGACAGTCCTCTGGAAGGAATCTCTGTCTAGTCCCATGCAAATTTAACACAGAGTTTCTGAGTCTCTGCCTGGGGCTGTCTGAAACCAGCCATCTCAGCATTGCTCAGTGGCGGGATTTAGTAGTCTGACAGCGGTTTACTCAAGGTCTTCATTCCACTTAGCGGGCTGAAAAGGTCAATCTGATAATTTCACCACAGCTCAAATTGTGCAACAGTTGTCCAGGAATGCAAAGAAAGGGAATCATTGACTTCTCACTCTACATCCCCACAAAACCCTAGGTTGAGTTTGGTCGTGTAGATGCATGTCCCACGACTACTTTGCCTGCTGAGACAGGGCGCTCAGTGGCACGTCATGCACCTTGCAACTGCTGCAAGCCAACTGTTGCTGGCTTGGCCACCATCTGCATTGCTCTCTAACCCAGATAAACCCCATGGAGCTCAGCTCAGGGGTAAAGTTCAAACCATCCCACTGGACTTTTTTAATTCTACTCATATCTTAAGGGACATCCTGAAAGACTTGAAAAGTACATAACCAACCTCTTAAGAGAAATTATTATACTTACATCCTTGCTTCTTTGAATGACCTTGATGGCTACAAAAAAGTAATACAGAAAGCAGTCTGCAACAAAGCCTTAGAAACCTTTGAAATGCTGTTCTGTCCACAGCTGTATATAGCTTTCCAGATGAGTTTGTCTTACGGATAGTCACTTCAGAGATAGGGAACAGAGCATGTTAACCCAGACGGCTAATGGAGAAGGGCACCTGGACTTTTTGTGAGTCAGAGGCTGTTCCCATGGGAGAATATTTGCTGGAGTGCTTAGGCATTAAATGGGAACAAAATTGGTAAAATATATTTTACTGAAGAAGATGTAAATTCTCACCCAAAATCACCTCTCCCTTTCCTGAAATGACCACATGCAATTAGGACATTAATGACCAGATCAATAGGTGGTATTAGGACTGCTTCTGGAAGCATACCAAGTTTTGGACATACAATTGCACATACAATTAGAGACAGCTGTCAGACTGTGGGCTTTTCAAACAGGAGGGCAAGGAACGGTTTAGGCTCCACATGTAACATTAAGAGCAGAGACACTATAGGAAACTACTAAAACTACTGTGCAATGCCCTTATTCTGTGTGCCCCACTTGGAAGGCAGAATTAACACCAGATAGCTGAAAGCTATCTGGGAGCAAATAGCTATTTCTTCATAAGAAGTCAATAGGAATCAACAGGATGGTTATGTCAATGTCTATGAAAGCAAGCATCTTTTGCATCCAGTCTGTGGTTCTAGCTTGGCCTCAGCTCTATTCAGGAGCTGATCCTAAACTTGGATATTTAATTTAGAGAGTATGTGCAGATTATGAGTTGAAGACTGGTAGGTGGGTCTTCTTTCTGTAGCGAGGAGTCAAATGTTGACTCTGTACTTCTGATATTGTCTAAAATCCAGAAATCAAATAACTTTGCAAGGACTTTTACAACTTAATACTTTGTAATAAATGTATATATATATAAAAGTCTGTGCGTGATCAAAAAGGACAACAAAAATGTCCTATGTGTACAGGTTAAGAGGAAGTCTTTAAAAAAAGTTTCCCTTATCCTTTGGGAGATAAATTTACTTAGGACAAATTTCTCAGGATGGTAGGTTCTTTGGAGTTTGTCTGTTTCCTGTTTCCCTGTGGGATTCATTAACTCACTGCTGCTGAGTGTATCTTCCTTTTGACTGGATTCCCTGGTAATACCTCCTAGAAAGACAAATAAGCAACCTCTCTCTCTCTCTCTCTCTCTTTTAGAACAGGTCATACTTTTAATATTTCTCAACAACTTTGTTCCCTAAAAGAACAGTCAGGTAAATTTCATGCTCTATTATGCCTATTACTTTTTTTTCCTGTGAAAGTAACATTCCTTAGCCATAGAAAAATCTCAGGTTTTGCTCTTAAAAGAAGGCTGGGAAGAGATTGTTGTGCTGAAGACTGTATTAGATTTAAAACTAGAGAAAAACATGGAATAAATGTCATGGGGCAGTTCAGTCTACTTCACTGACTCATTGTTCAGTTGCTTTTCAGGATAAATGTAATTGTAATTTTATGTTACTTGAGAGTAAATCAAAAGCAAAACAGAATATTTTGAAGGTGGAGTGAACCTAGGTGAATATATGTTCCTGTATAATTTTGATTTGCTATGTTTTTGAGAGGAGAATGCTTTTACACGCATCTGTCAGTAGGCTTTCCTGTTCCAGACTTTAGGGAAGTATTTGCCTTGGAAAGAAGAGACGAATTCAGCCACTGTCTGGAAACAAGCTGTGAGCAAGCATCTTCTCCAATTAAAAAAAAAAAAAAAGGAAACAGGAGGTCAACTGAATCCAAAAACCACATCAAGCAGAACTCTCATTTACATCAGAAAGGCAAGTGAAAATTGTGCATGGGAAAGGACTGAAGGATGATGTAGAGATGTTTGCCTACCATAATGGGTTTTAACCTTGGACTTCTAGGGACTGTAAATTCCTTCTTAAGAATAAAAAAGCAGGTAATTAAGAAAAGCAGGATGATTATTTGTCAGTGAGCTTGAATTTTTCTCTATGGTACTGAAAAATGGCTAAGCTGCCAAAAGTAGGAAAGGTTGAAGCTCACATCTCTAGTACGTCAGCTTGTCATTGTGGGAACATTTGAACTGATACTGTCTTTGGTGTAGCTGTATACAGTTACAAGGTCATCCTTTGACTGGGAACCACAATGCTCTGAGTTTATTCCAGGTAGGACTGCTGGTTTCAAAATAAAAAAGGACAAGGGTTAAAGTAAAATCTAAGAAATTTCTAACTTTAACTCTTAACCAAATATTTTTTGAAACTTTTATAAGATTTTGAAAAGTTTGAGAAAACATAAGAACTAACTTATCTGTGTTCTTGTACCTCTGTGGTGAAATAAAAGAGGGCCACAGAGTGATCTTCAGCACGCTGCTTAAATGTTAGCTCGGTCACTGTCTCTGTGTTGGATTAGCTCCATCCAAGACATATCTGTTCATCAAGCTCCATCCAAGACATATCTGTTCATCAAGGGGCAAGCAACAAGCAGTGCAGATTCAAGGTGGTTAGTGTTTTTTGCCCTTGTCTTCCTGGTCCTTTATATAGGTTAACAGTATGGGCCAAGTTATTGTTTAAATAGATATATTTAAATGTTTTTAACAGCAGTGTTAAATGCTCTTCTGTTAGTGACCAGGCCAAATACATTTATATATATATGTATATATAATGGCTTCTTTTATGGTTTCCATTATCTTAGCATCTTATCCTTTTGCAGCAAAATGTATTTAGCAGACTGAAAGCTTACAGAGCAGCACAGAGGGCCTGAGAAAGCTTTTACTTGAAAGTAAGCACCAACAGCCTCTTAGAGAACTCAGCTGGGCTCACACTTTTCTTTCATAGAATAACCTAACGGTTGGCCACAGTTGCCAAGGAAATGAGAGACTTATATCCTATTACCTCCTCCAGCTGAAAGGGCGGTAAACCAAAACTTCATGGGAGAATGTATCAAAAGACTGGATATGGAGATACTCTTCAAAATTACAGAGAAAAATCTTCCTTTTTCTTAAGACCTGTATAAAAATAGTAGAAGGATATCTAATTTTGAAGCCTAAAGTGTAAGGCACCCACTTGTATGGCAGAAGACCACAGTGCAAGTCACAGAATTATTTCCTGTTTTCTTTAATGAGTGTTTCACTGATGCTGTATGTCTCTCTTTTAATAGAAGTAGCAGTTTATGAATATTTTTTTTCAAATCAATCCTAGAATATACTGAACTTCCTGAAACAGTTTAGCTAACTAAAAAATTGTGCTTTGAGTTCTGCATATATTGCATAAGCATCAAAATCCTATGATGTATCATTTCCCTTGGCATGATAATCTCTTGATTTCTTTCTCTTTGTCTCATGCCTTGGGTGGAAAATGAGGAGAACTTTGATGGATCCAAGTCCCTATGGGAAGTAAACACACAGTCTCAGAGACGCAAAACTTCTGGGCTTCCTGCACATAGAATTCACCTTTACAGTGAAAAGTTACATAATGTTGCCTAATATCACAACTTTTTCAACCTTTGTATTCAGTTTGAAGCTGTAGACTGTGTCCAAAACTCAGTAACTTGGGTCCAAAACAGCTGAAGAGACTGGGTTTATCATTGAGTAATATCTATCCTATACTACTTGCCAATAGTTATGAAGAAAATTTTTGTTTGATAACTAGAAAAGACAACACTGACAATGCTACAATGTTAAAGATAACAGGAACATGTTTTCAGAGTATTTTTGTAATCCATGTAATCATTAACAATGAGAGTGGAGTGTTTGTTGCAAACATTGATTAATTACAGTCAGATTTTATTCACACACATTATATGCCCTAGATTCCAGTGAGTTTTAGCTAAACTGAACATCTGAAGATTGCAGGGAGTGTTTTTTCAGAAAATTTTATGGAATGCTGCATTTAGGAAGGGTTTTTGCTTTCTGTAGTTCCAAGAACACAAAATGCAGACTTGTTCTTAGGTAAAATGGCAGGTCCTTGCCCTTTTGGAACTGGAGGGTGGTAGAATAATGAAGGAAATGGCTGTTTTCGCTAAAATAACCTTCATGTCATTCCCATTCAGTACAAAAGAACACAGAAATTCCTAAAGAATAGGTTCTATAATAATTCATTTTCTGGGGAATATTTTTCTTCCATCTGTGTTAAAGGAGAAAATAAATATGAACAGAAAAAGAAAAAGTTATCGCTTGTAGTACTTAGATACTTAAATAATACAAAAGGTTTCAGTAAATTTTAGCACCCTGGCAAACATCAGCAATCTGCTTTTCTCTTGTCAATATCATGAAGAACAAGGAACGATGTAGCATTGGGTGCTATATTTCTTAGGGGACCCATTTCATAGAATCACTGTGGAATCATAGAATCGTTTGGGTTGGAAAGGACCTTAAAGATCACCTAGTTCCAACCCCCCTGCCATGGGCAGGGACACCTTCCACCAGACCAGGTGGCTGAAAACCCCATCCATTCTGGCACTGAACATCTCCAGGGATGGGGCACCCACAGCTTCTCTTGGCAACCTGTGCCAGTGCTTCACCACCCTCACAGTAAAGAACATCTTCCTAATAGCTAATGTAAATCTACTCTCTTTCAGTTTAAAATTTGAAACAATTTTTTATCCATAACAAACCACTGCATGTATTTCCTCTCCTCACAGAAACTGTTAAGCTCAGAGTAAGCATTGCTATGGTGATAACGTATTGACTGTTTCTCACAGAGCAGGGATAGAATTCTTCCTATGTCTGAAAAAGATGCATTTCTATTGCTTAACTGTGACTGGTGCCTTCATTCCCTGCCAGGAAAGGCTTCCAGTAATAGTAATACATTTATTTTCAACACAGCAAAAGTTACGTTACAAGTTAAGAAAACAACATTACAAATTATTCTAAATATTAAGGCTAAGCATAACTATGAATAATGAAGCAATACAATATATCAATTTTTCAAGTTCCACTGTGACTCATTGTTTACAAATAACACAAATCACAGAGAATAAATCAGTTTATGATAAAGATAGTTCATTTGAAACTCAGGAGAAAATTACTTTAAGAAAGACCATTGTGTATCAACAAAGCATCCATTGTGTAAATGGGAACTCAGCTGCTTTCCACTTTCCTCAGGCATGTTTCCGTGTCATATCACAGTAACGAAACAACACTATGACACAGAGAGGGCTAGGGTATGTGTGTATGCCACAAATATGTTCTTGGCAGCAGCACAGCAATAATTTGGAGTGGTTTTCTTTAATTATTTCTCAGCTTTGGCGAAGCTAGAGAAGCACTTCTGTGCTGTACAGGAGAGGGGATGTGTAAATTGTCAACTCAGTGGCTATAGGTCTGGGTGTTTCTGCCTCTGAATCTTCCCACTGCAAACCTATAGCTGAAAAATGTTTGAGTATAAATGAACAACCTACAAAAGATAAAGATAAAAACAAAACCCAGCCCAAAACAACAACAAAACCCAGCAAGAAAAAGTTGTTCATTATTTTACTTGATCTAAGTTGCCTCAGAAACTGATTTACCTGTAGTTTAGAGATTCCAGTCTTATACTATGGATACATAAAGGGATTTGCCAATTTGCTTTTGAATAGTGAAAGAAAAGAACTGTTCCTGTTTTTTTGCTGATTTCTATAAGATGATACTACAGGTCTTTTTGATGTTACCAAGACAGATAAAGCGGCGTACAATTGGTGAGACTGTTTAGAATTAAAGTTTGAGATTTTTCAAAACATTTTAACTATTTAGACCATTTTGAAAATTCTAGATGGGCTTTTATATGTTTATGGAGGATATAGACCCAAGATGATCCAAATATGCAGATAATCCTTCAGATGGTGGTTCTTTATCAAGTTTATCTCACCTGCAAATGGGAGAATAGATAAAAAGTGGTGATCTCATATCAGTCTATTTCAATATTTTACAAAATATGATACAGATTATTTCTTATATGACTGCCTTACAGACTGTGTAAGAGTAGAATGCTGGAGGAATAAAACACTGTAGAGTTTGCATCTACATCTTGGAGAGGTTTTCTAAGGAACACAATATGAAGATCTGTTTGAATTTAATTTTCATTTGCAACCAGCAGTACATTTATAAGTTCATTATTTAAAAATAAACATTAAAGTAGTAATATCTGACAATAGCATGAAACTCATTACAGTACAATGTACATCATACTAAAAATAACTGTCAAAACACTGAAATTTCTTTGTAAATGCTCATGAAAAAATTTCTAACTAATAAACACAGTCAGAACCTAATTCCCCAAATTTAACTTTTGAGTCAGGTAAGGAGAGAAGAATTCGATGAAAAAGTGCTTATCAGTAGCCAGAATTGGGGAAGATTCAATATATTAACAAGTGGAAGATAAATCAAACTATTTTATTTGTCAATATAAGCTGATTGTAGTGTAAGCGTTTCAAAATGCATTGTTACACCTATCTACAAGAAGGGCCCAAGAGAATACCCAGGAAACCACAGACCCACTGGTCTTTCTTCAGTCCCTGGGAAAATAATGGAATTGGTCCTCCTAGCAACTGTCCAACGAAGCAGGTGATTGAGAAAAGTCAGCACAGATTTACCAAAGGTGAATCAAGCCAGACTAACCTCATCACCTTCTACAGCAAAATAACATCTTCAGTCAACATGGGGAGAGGAGTGGGAGTTGTTTACCTGGAAATCAGCAGAGCATTTCACACTGTTTCCCACAACCTTCTCTGAAACAAACTGGCAAGGTACAGATTGGATGGGTGGTCTGTGGGATGGTTAGGAAACTGGCTAACAGGCTGCACTCAGAGGGTGGTGACCAATGGTTTTTACTCAAGCTGGCAGCCTGTCACAAGTGGGGTCCTTTAGGGATTGATAGTGGGCCCCATGCTGTTCAACATCTTCATAGATGATCTGGATGGTGGAATTGAAAGCACCCTCACCAAGCATGCTGATGACACCAAACTGGGTGGTAAGGTGGACATGTCAGAAAGGAGAGCTTTCTGGTAGAGACACATGGACAAACTGGAAGAGTAGGCTAGCAAGACTTATATGAAGTTTAATAAAGACAAGTGCTAAGTCCTGCGTCTGAGATGAGATGACATAACAAAAAGCCCAGTACAGGGTAGGATCTGTGTGGCTGGGGAGCAGCCTTGCTGAAAAGGGGCTGGGGGTTCTGGTGGACAATGAGCTGAATGTAACACTGTACTGCCAGCAACAAAGGCAAATCAGCTCCTGGGCTGCATCTGCAGAGGTACTACCAGCAGACATAGAGATGTGATCATCCCACTGTATTCAGCATGTGTTAGGCTGCACCAGGTGTACTGTGTCCAGATCTGGTCCTCACAATTCAAGAAAGATGCAGACAGACTGGGGAAGGTCCAAAGTAAGGCCACAAAGAGGATCAAAGGTCTGAAGAACCTGCCCTGTGAGGAAAGACTGAAGGAGTTAGGTCTTTTCACCCTAGAGGAAAGAAGGCTCAGGAGGGACCTCATCATTGTATTCCGGTACCTAAAGGGTGGCTACAAAGAGGATGGAGGGTGTCTCTTCACTAGAAGCCACACAGAAAAGACAAGGGAAAATGGGTACAAGTTGCACCAGAAGAGGTTTCATGTTGATATAGGAAAGAAATTTTCTACAGTGAGAACAATCATTCACTGGAATAACCTCCCCAGGGATGTTGTAAAGTCCTCACCACTGGAGGTTTTCAAGATGCAATTGGACAGGGTGCTAGACAATTTCGTTTGGGCTCCCTTTCCCATGAAATGCTGGACCAGATGACCTTTCAAGGTCTCTTCCTGAAAATTATGACAGCCTGCTTGTTTAGTTGTCTTGTACAAAGATTGTGTCAATTTCTTGATTATATTGTCATTGACAGTATGTTTCTAGGGGAAATTGAAAGGCTGTTTAAACTAGATGGTCAACCGAAGTAGCCATCTGCTGAGTGATAGGACAGGATTACATGCTCCTTCTAACTGCATACAAGTTTGTGTTGGGTGTCCATGGCAAGGTATCAGCAGCGGGTGATCACAGGACACTGTGAGGAGAAGCCCCATCTCAGGCACAGCTAGTTCCAGCCAACTCCAACAGACACAACACAGGGCACAGCTGAGCCCATCAGCCAAGGTTGTGGTGCCTCAAGGAAAATATGTTTAAGAAAAGGCAAAAAACCACAAGACAGAATGTGGACAAGGCAACAAAAAGAGTAAGAAACAACACAGGAAACACCAAGGTCAGAGGAGAGGTGCCCCAGGCACCAGAGCAGAGGTTCCCCTTTAACCATGGCGGGGACCTTGGTGGAGTAGGTGGATATTTCTGAAGACTGCAGCCCACAGAGAGCCCACATTGGATCAGGGAAAATGTGTGAGTGAGGAAGCAGCAAAGAGAAACCACCATGCACTGACCACCCCACTATACTCCCTGCACTGCTTGGGTGGGGGCAGGTGGAGGTGTTGGAAGTGAAGTTGGGCCTCAGAAAGACAGCAGGAAGGACTTAGCTTTAATGTTTATTTTTGTTTCTCACTACCTGAATCTATCTTAATTGTCAAGAAATTAAAGTAACTTTCCCTAGGTCAAGCCCAGTTTATCCATGATAGTAATTCCTAAGTGACATCCCTGTCTCTGTCTCCACCCATAAGTTCTCACATCCCACTTTCTCCCCCTGTCCCACTGAGGAGGGGGAGTGAGAGCAGCTGAGAGTGTTTGGTCCTTAGCAAGGTTAACCCACCACAATGTTTTGAATCAAAATAAATTATTTTAAAATGCATATATTTTAGCAGTCATTATGCTGGTTAATACTAGTTGTGTTCTCTGTGTTATTTTCCAGGGGTCATTATTATTAATTGGTATGGGTTTGTTTTGAGCATTTAAAATTATTATTCAACAAAAGGAGAGACTTTGAAGTTCAGAGTGTTTAACATTAGATTCAAAATTAATAAAACCAGAGCTGCTAAACCACTTTTGTGATGTAATTTTGGAAAGAAATAGAATATTTTCATTTTTTATGGCAGACATATAATGAGTCTAATATAACAAGTGAATTATTTTTATTAGCTCATCTGTAGTAATTCTGTGTCACAAAATTCTTGGTCAAGGACACAGAATCTTATAATTCTGATCATGATGGATGCTATAAATCATCAGATCTTACTGAACTCAATATCTAAAAAACCTGAATCTCTCCTGTGAGATAGATATTACCCGGTAATCTGAGCTCTGTATTATGAATCAGAAATATCTTTGTTTTACCTTACCAGACCAGTGCAGTCTCCAATTAGCTAGTATGGGAGCTATCATGAATCAAAAATAGAGCATTTGTCAACAATGCTATGTTGCTTTTCATTTTAGAGTGTACTGGTATGTAGTAGTAGGAACACTATGTCCTGTTTTAGTCACTATGTTTTTCTAAAGCTTTAGATGAACTGAAAGGAATTCAGGAGAAATCAAAAGAATGATAAAAGGGTTAGAAAAGCTTATCTATGAGGGAAGGCTGAAGAGCTTACCAAATACCATGGTGAGGCCACTCTTTATTATCTTTGAATAGTCACGGTGGTTGAAGGAGGTCCCTGATAACTGGGAAAAATCAGATGTTATATCCATTTCAAAAAGGCAGAAAGAGTGATACAGCAAACTGTAGGTCAGTCAGCCTCCCTTCACTCTCTCAGAAGATTATGGGGAAAGCTTCATGGAAGCCATTTTCAAGCATGTGAAGGACAAGAATTTGTTTGGAAACAGGCAGCATGGACTTACCAAGGCAAAAGTATGCTTGACTGATTGCCTTCTATGACATTACTGACTCTTCGTATTGGGTGAAGGGACTGGCATATGTCATTTGCCTTCAACAAAGCAAAGCTTTTGACATATTCTCACATAACAAACATTTAGCCTAGAAGAGGAAATACAGACTGGATGGACTACAAACTGGATGAAAAAGTGGAACATCAGGCTTAATGAAGAGTGGTCAACAGACCAAAGTATAACTAGTAGTGATATTCCTCAGGGACTCGTATTGGGATTGATTCTACTTAATACTTTCATCAATGACCTGGATAATGAAACCTTTAACAGTGCAGACTTGTGAATGACACCAAAATGGCAGGGGACGGGGAGGACAGAGAGGGATTAGAGCAACATTCATCAATGCACTGGAGGGAAAGGTTTGCCATTTGGAACAACCTTGACATCCTGGAGAAATGGACTGGCAGAAACCTTGTGGAGCTGAGCAAAGGCAACTGCAAACCCCTGAATCTGAAACAGAACAACCACATGTAGCAATACAGGCTGCTGAGATAGCAGCAGTGCAGAAAGAACCTTGGGGTGCTGGTAGATAAGAAATGGAATGTGAATCACCAATGTGACCTGGTGGTCATGAAGACCAATCTCATACCACGGCACATTAATATAAGTATAGCCAGCAGGTCAAAGGAAGTCTTTATTCCCCTTTACGTGGCACTCTGAAGGTCACATGTGGTGCATTGTGCCCAGGTTTGCACATCCCAGTAGTAAAGTCCAGCAAAGCATCCTTAAGAGGATTCAGTGGCTGAAGCATATAACGTATGAGGCTGAGTGAACTGAATTAGCTTAATCTGGAGAAAAGAAAGTCAAAAGGGGATCAAATTGCTGTCTTGAGTGACCTAAAAGGGCCTTACAGACCCAAAATTTTGTAGGAGGTACACAGCAAAAGGACAAGAGGCATGTAAGAAAGAAAATTTCAGAGTTAAAATTATTAAGCACTGGAACAGATTGCCAAGAGAAGTAATGAAATTTCCATCCTTGGAAATTTCCCTGAACAATGTGATCTAACTATGAGGTTCACTCTGCTGTTAACACCTCTAAAAGGGCAAATTAGACAATATGGTTTTGGTTTAAAACATAACATCTGATCTTCCCTAGAGGCACAAGAGAGATCTTTGAGGTTCTTTCCAGAGCTTCACATCTATGAATCTTCTAAAGCTATCGCTATAAAAAATAAATTGTGTTTTGCAGCATCCAGCTGTTGGGTTCTTTGGTAACTACTGGAATTTATGCCTGTGAATAAGGTGCCTATGCATTGTCTGGAGTTCTGAAGTATTCAGCCACTGAAGAAAGGGAGTCACAAAACAATGTGTGGATGCACACTGAAATGTAAACACAACATACATTTGTACATGACAGGGGTTTCAATTTTTAAGTTTAGGGAATTTATCCACGATTGTCTGAACTTCCAATGCGGACAGTTTTTGTTCACAGTAGGAACCTATTCCAGGAGCTGTGTGGCTATCTAAAAATTACAGAGCACAGGTAGAAGCTAGAGATTGAGGTGTTCTTGCTCCTAGGTTTTTGGTTTGGGGTTTTTTGGTTGTTTTTTGTTGGTTTTGGGTTTTTTTGTTTGGGGTTTTTTTGCGTTTTTTTTGTTTTTTGTTTTTTGTTTTTAATCAGCAGCTCAATTATTAGTATACTCAGCATGGTTAGAGATGTGAGATTTAATGCCAAGTCAGCATTTCTTAAATGCTTTGAAGATAAAAGGCACTATAAAGCACTAATTATCATTACTAATTAGCATCACACTAGACTTGACTCACTGACTGGTTTTTCAAGTCTTAAAAGAGTTGCCAGCAATCTGGAAAACTTGAAAAGCTTTTTCTCACAGACAGAAGGTGAGAGCTGGAAAGCACTGATGTAAAGCCAGTGAACAGCTCTGGATTTACCTGACTCCAATCAGAGTAAATTCAGCTCCACGTGAATCAGAGGTTGGCTTTTAATTTAGGACCATCCTTCAAGCCAAGAGATAATCCATAAACAAATGTAATGGGGCCAGGCTCATAACTTGGACAATTCTGTGAAATCAAAGATTTTTCTTTCCAGGATCCATACCTACTGAGTCTGCTCAATAGGTACGATTGATTCTCTGGTTTCTGTACTCTGCTTCTATGGTTATAGATGTATGCACCTGCTGAGGATATTTTTCAGCTGGAAATATTGAACTTGTTCTTGTGCGACTCCAGTCACATGGATATGGTGTTCTCTTGTCCATCATATTTTTTTATGTGGATAGTGTAGGATACTAGCTATCTTAATTTTAGGGCTGTTGTCTATGTGTGAGCTAGGTGTCTTAGATCTAATTATATCCAGAGCTAGATATAATAGATAACTATCCAGAGCTGGGGAGATATTCAGATGATGAAATGTCATTGCCCACACCAGGATGAGATTAATAGCTTTCCACAGTCCATTGACTGGATCAATTATCTCTCTATTAAAGTAACAGAAGCCCTCAAATTTCTCTTACATGTAGACCACCTTCTACATTATAGAAACTTGGACTTGGGCAGGTTGAGTCCCACCTGTGTATATCAGGCATGTTTGTGTTAAATGTCCCCATTGGTCTAATCAATTAAGATTGCACTGACTAAGGCTAAAACACATGAGCATAATTAACCCCTTCTCAAAGTGTGATATAAGGACCTTAATGAGACAGAGAGTGGTTAGTGATGCCTCTCCTTACTGTTCTGGCAGAGTATGCCGTGCAACATTACCCTTTCATGCACTACTGTAGATGTTGGAGCATTTGGGAAAGAAATAGGTGGCTGGGGTGAATGCCATCCTTCCTCTGAGTAATTCAGATCTTTATCTCTAGAGTGTCAGTCTAAGCAGCGAATGGTCTCTTTTGAGAGCAGATGCTCTACATCTCATTTCCCAAAGAAGTGCCCGCTATTGCAGCAAGAACTTCAAAGTTTATTGCACCATAAAAAGGTTATTGAGTTTCTTCCTGATACAACAATATGAGCATTATATTGTTTTACAAGAAATGTAATTCCATTCTGTGAGGAAACAGTTCTCATCATTTATTACTGGGCAAATATTTTTAGCAATTAGCTACTCTCTGATGTAACATTTGATGGCCTGCCACTTCCACTGACCTATATCAAAAGACAGTAACTGCCACACCTGCATTTTGTGCCAGGAGCTTTCACCTATGAGTCTAAGCCTGTCATGGACAAAGGCAGACTACTGATCAATTGCTGGCCACAGTCAGGCTTGGGCCAAATTACTTCGCTGTTTAAGACTGTTGCACTTCTAGGCATGCGTTAAAACTCAAAACCCATGAGGAACCTGCAGAGCTTAAACAGTTATGCAGAAAAGAAGAGAAGATTTTGAGAATCGCAGTTTTGGATTTACATATGCAAGTATATATGTAAGTGCTTTTTAGGCCTCTGCTGAGGATGTTATCATAACTACTAAAAATAGTTCGTGGCCTCTGCATGCACAGTTTTAAATTAGAGCTGTTTCTCATTCATAAGCTTTCACGTGTGTGTTCAGGGTAAATGTGTTCTTCAAACCCGTATTGATTTCTGGGATGAACAGATCTGACAGTAACAGGAGGCAGAGCTGTTAACTTCTGCAAGATTTAATGTACTTTGTATAATACATGAGAGTGTGAAAGGACCAGCCATAGCCTATTAATTACCAATGTTAACACATAAGGTATAAATCAAAAATGAAAAGCATAAGATATATACCAAAACATGTATTTCCTTAGGCAAGTGGGTTTCCAGAAAAGTGAGCATTTTGGCACTGTTCCTGGAGGAGCAAATGGAAAAAAATGGCATTACTGTAATACGTGAAGCTCACTAAACAGCTTACAATGGTAAGGCTTTACGGGTTTTGAAAGGAAATAATGTTACAGGCGAAGGCTGTAGGCAATAAACAACGTAGCTGTTTAAAGTTTGAGGTCTTAGACGCTTTTAGGCATCTGTGCCTATGAGTGGTGTACAAGAAAGCTGGGCTAGTGACCTGTGCCTCCTGTGCTGTGGAAAGAAGTAAGCTGGAGCTTTGGCATAGGAACCAGTGTATCTGACTTCATGGAGCATGCTGCTATGGGGTACAAGGCATTTAGAAATTACAGTTCAGAAATGGACTTGAATTTTGCTCTTCTCTGAAGCTTTGGTGCCTTGCATAGGCTGCATAGAAATGTCTTCTTGTTAGAAGTGTATAGGCTTGAATTCCATGTAAAAGACAACGTTTATACGTTTTTCTTTTCTAACAATCAAGTAATAGTCATGTTCTACTTAAAAATAGGTGTATGCTCAATTATTTTACTCTATTGCCATTTAAATCATGATTTTGGTTGATATCCAAGGCCAGCTGAAACAGGAAAATTTAAGTCAGGTGGATTTATCTCCATAGTTGAATTAGTGACTTTTTATATATGGGAAAGCTGCATGGGTTTTGAAATGACCACCAAAATGAAAACCAACTGTCTATTTTTTTTGTCACAGTTGCACAATTTCTATAATCCATGCGCAATCATTTATGTTCTTGCTTACAAAACGCTGTTTTTTTATTTTTTTGTTTGCAATTTATGATACTATTTTACTGTAGTTTTGAGTATACTTGTCATATCCAAGAGGCAATCAAGGAAGGAGGAGTGAGTATGTACCTTTTCAGATGAGTGCAGAAGACATTTAATTTATACAACTTCTGAAGGTCCTAGTGTTAATCCAGATTCCTGATAGGCTTTTCTGGGAGCTGTCTGGATCTGCAGTCATATTCCAATTTGGGATGCTGTTGGAACTTGAATAAGGGTAAAATATCTATTGAGAAAGCTGAAACATAAATAAACTACTTGCAAATACAAACCATAAAGTGTTGCAAAGAAGAGATGGGTGGCAGGCAGGATCCTCCTATTATCAGTGAGGCTGTAAAAGCTCATTTTTAAGTATATGTTACCATTTAGAGGGACAAATAATGGTGGTAAAGGATTGTTCATTAGTCACTCATTTTGAAATAGAAAGTGCTGCATACTATGAATGGCTGCAGTCATCAGAAATGTTCTCTTAGTTTATCTATCTGGAAGTGAACAACGACTCACCTTACAGCAAAACAAAGCTGCTTTGGAGTCATATGGGAGTGAACTGCTAAAGAATCAGTCAAACCCCATCTATGTTATAAGTTAAAAGCCATGCTAATTGAGATGAGAAATCTAAGATTAATTTTAGATGGCGAATGGGTAACTCATTTACTTTGATTAAAGATAGGTGAAATTTTAAATGGGGCTGAATCTTACTACAAAGGCCTTATAGTACATATAGTGTACTGTCATAAAGAGAGAATTATGATGTTTCTCTGTGGAATATTACCTTGATATTTTTCAGTTTTCTACTTATAAATTTCTTCACCAAGAAATACACTAAATATGTTATACTGCAAATACATGTTTATGTCATTAGAGAGAGACACATGTATCTACCACCAGATAGGACAGTGAGTCATTCAGGAGCTAGTATTATCGCATCTGAGCAAAAGTTATAGGCATGTGTGTCTTAAAGAATCATCATCAGATTTCACTATCTTAGCTGGTGCTGGTGGCTCAGATTTCATGTTCACTGACTCACTGATTCAAACCAAGAGCTCCTATTTCTGAAGAGTGACCTCACTGTCAGGATACAAGGAGAATGGTGGCAAAAAGCGTTTCTTTCAAGGCTGCAATATTTCCTTGGCAGAAAATAATTCTGCTGCTGAGAAATAAATGGCTACGACCTCGGAGAGCAGAGACTGGTGTTCCAGTTACTGAATTGCTTACGGGTGTTAAGTAGGTATGGGCTAGTTGCTGGTGTTTATGTGTGTCTAACAGTCTTCTGAGATGAGAGATGGTACTGCTTAAGAGAAAGCATTATTTTATTCACCTTTTCAGACTAAAGACAGAAGCATGGAGAGACAGCATATTTTTAATTAAACTCAAGCAGTTAAAAAAGTTAGCATTGAGCTCTGGTAGCAGCAATGTATTCTCCTAAGATTTCTTAAAGTGATCTAAGGTAGGCTAGCTTGAGTAATCAAGAAACTTTAATTCAAATGTATTTTCATATACCCTTAAACCAACAGCTGAAGGTAGTAACTTCTTAAACCACTGGATTTTTTTCCTGTAGGATTGCATCTGACAATCAATGAAAGTTTATTGCATCATTATTATCAAATAATTATTCATAACAAACAATATCAGAGTTATTAAAAACATCTCTTCTCATCCAGATGTTGGAAAGTGATAATTTTCTTTTGTTGTACAGACACCTTTGTACTGGGAAAATTAAGTTTTTTCATTTGCAAAAATTGCTGCCTTCAATATTCATTGAATGTGATTAATTAATTCATTACAGCTAGCTTGGCTGCCTTTGTGACACTGTGTACTAATACCAATATACTTTCCAGAATAAAAGTATTAATTCCTTTGTAAGTTCTTCATAGGTCACAAAAAGATTAGTAATATGCATGACAAAACAAAACAAAACAAAATACAGAAAATTGTAGATTCTGTATGATAAGAAACTTCACCTTCATTATAAAGTATGTTTAAAAGACAGTATTAAATCTAGTGATACTAAGTGATACTAAATTTCGCATTCTGAACATTATCAAACCAGAACATTGCATACAAACAATATAAATATTTCAGATTTTTAAAAAAGGGGAAACAAAAAATTTCTTTCTCAAAATTCCTTCATTAGACAGAAGAGATCAAGGCTGCTGGTTTAAGATTCCTATATTTGAATTAAACAATGTATGTAAAAAAATGTAATAATTCAAAATGCATTATTTATGAATAGAAAAGCTTGCTTATTTTTAGTGTTAATTCATTTAATAGAACACTTTATATGCATTCTTCCCCTCCCTGCATTTTTTTCCCATCCCCTTCCCCTTCCCCTTCCCCTTCCCCTTCCCCTTCCCCTTCCCCTTCCCCTTCCCCTTCCCCTTCCCCTTCCCCTTCCCCTTCCCCTTCCCCTTCCCCTTCCCCTTCCCCTTCCCCTTCCCCTTCCCCTTCCCCTTCCCCTTCCCCTTGATTATTTTCTTTTTACTTTCCATCACTGTTTCTGACTTGTCCCATTTCCCCATCCAGAGTTTATTTTTGACCATGCGTGACTTTCTGCCAACCCCTCAATTCCAAATGGGTTAATGAGAGCACCTTTTAGTGACATTTCAAACCTTTAATGCAAGATCATTGCTCAGTTTTCTAAGTCCTGATTCCATTGTTACTCAGTTCAGTTTGAAACTCCTAATGGCCTTGGTATGTGCAAGATCAGTTCCTACAATTAAAAATATAAACAATAGCACAGGCAAGCTAGGACACCGGGGAAGTGCAGAATAAAATTTCTGGCTGGGAACAGCAATGAATGAATGTGGTCAGCAGCACTGGTAGGGAAAGGTGGAATTAAAAAAAAAACAAGCTCAAAACAAAACAGAAGGTGAAATACATATTTCTTATTCTTTAAGTCAGTAGAAAGGTATATTAAAAAAAAGAAAGTTGTTTAGTGCAACAGGAAAAATCAGAAAAAAGAGTGCGTGTGAGAACCAGAGAACAGTAATTTCGATACAGAAAAGAAATATTGTTCATCACTTTTAAAATTATTTTGTTACATTTTTATAATGTCTAGACATACTTATAGACATGAACATTTTGTTTATTTAATGCACAGTAATAAAATTAATTTGAAAGTTTGTCAAGCTAGAGAAAATTATGACCTGCTTGAGTTTGTATTTGTGAGAATTATAAGAAACCTTATATCACTTTAATTTTATGTAAAAAATGATTTTTCCCCTCTTTAATACTTTTTAATTATGTGTTTCCGATAACTGGTATTCTACAAGATGCTAGTTCCATTTGGAATATCACCTAAAATGGATATTTTATTATTAGCATATATTTTTAAACTTTCATATGGAAGTTAATTTTTCATTTCTGGTGCCTCTCTTTTCATCAGTGTCATCTTATTCTTTATATTTTCTGGCATTCAAAGTAAGCCTCACCGAATCTTGTTGCACACATTGATGAATTCAACTTAACTGCTACAATTTTATGTATGGAATACAATAGATGTTCCCACTTATTTTTCACTCGCTTACCCACGTTCTGAGTGGAACTAGGAACTATGTTATCATAAGTAAGGCTGAGCTATCTGTGTCCTGCAACTTCAAAAATTTGATTAATTTTAAAATTATTACTTTTGTTTCCTCAGAATTTGTGGGAAGTTAACATTCTACTGTATTTTGGTTATTTTCATGGATAATAGAAAAATGAAGTTGTGCAGATCTTAAGCAGAACTCTAAAGAAGAACCCTAAAGAACCCCTAAACTACATAAATATGTTAGATTAGATAGAATTATGAGCAACTAAAGTGCCTGAAAAACACATTCAATATTTTAATTTTTTTACTACAAATTCTTTTTTTACTTTCAAATTCTAAGCTATGGTATATGCAGCTATAAAGCCCCTTCACAGGAACGTGATGCATTTAACTACTGGTAGTTAATGTCTTTCCTAGATTTATTTAATAATGCTACAGAAGACATTTGGTTTTGTGTCATATAATTATCTGATAGAATTGCATCAGGCCTGTAATCTCATACTAGGTTAGGATGAGAACATAAACTCATAAATCTATATTGACTTTAAATTCTATTTTTATTTCTACAAACAAATATGGTAATTGATTTTAGCATCTTTTTACTTAGATAAAATTACATGCAAATCAGTGTTTTTCAGAAAATGTTATATGCCTTGGCAACATTAGAATAAGAGACCTGCATTTTAATTACAGATAAGTAGCAAAATGTCACTGGTGTCTTGATTAGTCACTTTGTTTTTGCAGTGATAATAGAAATCACTTGTGAAAGAAATGGGGGTGACAGCCCCTTGGAAATTAACCATTGTTATAGATTAGATCTAGACTGATAGAAATTAGAGATGGGAAAGACCTTTCATGGTGAATCATCTAGTACAGTTTGCTGCCCATTAGAATGTTTTCTTAGTATTTTATGTTGCAGCATTTTAGTGTGTTATAGCGAAGGAGCTTATACCTGGCTTCCCTGGGAGATTATTTCATAGTCTACAAGATTTCATTTGGCCTAATACTGCTTGTTTTATTTACACATACAACACCAATGAAATTAATAAGACCACATGTATTTACTACCAAGGGGGTTTCCACTACATTCACTGTCATTGCTACTCTTCAGTTAGAGCTGATTTTCTTCACACTTGTAAATGGAAATGTGCTCAATTTGTTACCACTTAGTGGGCTTTTTCCTTAATACAAAAAAATATTTAAGCACCTTTTTGGTTTCCATGACCTTCTGGGGGTGGGCCTTACTGTCATTTCCCAGGGTGAATACAAAATTTACTTGCTTTGAAAATATTCACTCACTTCATTTCTATACTGTCTTAATTTTTTTCTACTTTTCCTTTTCTTAACATTCCTTAGGAAGTTATCAAGAAGTATCTGATTGCTCTTTGGTGTCAATATTGCTCGTGTGTGCACAACTTAGAAGCTGTGACTGGATAGGTTTCTTAGTGTGGATGTACTCCATAGGAGTAGGGCCATGCGAGAAAAGGAATGTGTCTCTTGAAAATTTTAATTTTTCACACATTAGTTCTTAATTTTCTACCTTGGGTGGGGTTTTGTGTCTCCCCTAGAACTACTGCTGGTTTATATCTTCCGTTTTGGTCTCTTCCTCAACAAAATTTTCAGATGACAGTGTACTGTAGCTGCAGAGAGACAAGAATAATATTGTAATAAGGCTACTGGTCTGCTCTTTACGGTCAATACCTACATTGACCTCAACAGCTTTGGGAACATGTACCTGGATAATATAGTAAGAAGTGTAAACCCAAGTAAAATAGTTATGCAATACTGCAAAATAATTTCTAAGAGTGACTAGAATTTGTGAAAAGATCATGGATGATTGTGGCCATAAGAGAAATGAGGTATTTTAAAAATACAGCAGGAAAAAACCCTGTACTTTTAAATTGCTAACAGAGAAAGCTAATGAAAGGCATTGGACAAATATACTCTAAAAACATGTTTCCAGTCTTATAACCACGAAACTTATTTGTTTAAATGTGTGTGTGGGGTGTGTGTGTGTGTGTCATTAATTTCTATTAGCATTATATGAATGGATATAGTACCTCAGAAATGCATTTGGAAAGGAAAATGCCACAGACATACATCATGCAAAAATCTAACCATGACAGTCTTTAGACTGAGTATTTCTGTGGTCATCCTGAGAGCTTTTTGTGGGTTTGCTAATGATAATTAACAAGATAGTTCTCTAAAAATAGAAATTTAAAGAAATTGGATTGATGGATGTCAGCTGAAAATCTGAATGAGTATATGTTGCTCCAGTAGTTCTGAGGGGAAGAAGTCACAAAAAATCAAGGGCTAGTTTTCATCAGCTGGGAAAAAGAGGCACAATCATAACAGAATGGAGAAGTTAGATCCCATTTGGGATGTCGGGTATATGTATGTGCATTAGATAAAATGAAGAGTATAAATGTGATTAAGAGTGGGATGGAGCAGTCAGATAGGTAGATCTTTTCAAATTAAGTAGGAAATAGTGCTTTTGCAAGGGAGAAGGGAGAAAATAATGCACAGGAACAACAGAATAATAGTGGTGGGAAAGCAGATCAATTCATTTACCCAAGGTACTGGCCTTAATTTGCAGGACTTGCAGCCAGGGTGGAGGCATCTGCTTGCAGACCTTCTTAGGAAGCAGATGAAGGTGCATCCACTATTGTGAAGCACTTGATCAATGGGATAAACACAGAAACATCCAGTGGTGGAGATTACAGAAAGGAATAGAAGGGACAGAACAGTGCTGACCAAGGTAGATGGACTGGGATGACTTTGAGATGGAAACTGGATGCTGCTTCTCTCTGTATTGCCCTGCAACCAATTAGACATTTTCCTAGATCAAAACCTCATCCACTGCCCTGTGAATGAGTGAGGAATTAGCCTCAGTCATGACTGCTGAGGAACTGCATGTCCAAAAGGTTTGGAAGTGAACAATTACCACTTTCAAGAGGAAAAATATTGGGAGTATTCAGTGACACACTTTTGAAGATACTGAGGGTATGCATTTGCTCACTTGACTTAACAGCTATGAAGTGTGTTGCCTTCCAGGAGACAGAACCTGTGAAGTTAAGAAAAAGGTTATGACACCCATGTGACTGTGGTTACCATGGGCCATAGGCTGTAAGTATGTTTCCAGGAATGATCTTAGGCAGGTAAGTGGCTACATAGCTCTTGGAGCAAAAGTGAAAGCTCAGGTGGGGTTCCCTTCAACGCCCTTAGCTTTGATAATGTCCCTGATAACAGTCCAGATAGGTATAGATAAATTAAATAAAAACATATGGCTGCAGACTTATAAGCAGGGTGACTTTGTCTTCATTGTACATGGTGGTGTTCTAAAGGAGGACAACCCAACAGGGGTAGGGTTCATTTCTTCCACCAGATTTTCAGTCAGGTAATACCGAAGGTGAAGGAACATCCTCTACACAGTGGAAGAATATATTATATCGTATCATATCATATAATATCGTATCGTATCATATCATATCATATCATATCATGTTACATGATGCTATGTCATATTATATTACATTAAATTACAATATATTATATCATATTAGATTAGATTAGCTCAGGTTAGATTAGGAAATGATGGCAGCATAAATTTACAGGTCAGCATTAAAGGCGTAAAATTGAGAACAGCAAAATTTCTGCTCCACAATAGTGGTACAAAGAATAAAACTGTATACTAAACATTTTAGGTGTATATTCTAGCAGTAGATTAGATTTAGATGAGTAATACAAATGATGGGCTTGATGTCTTAGTACACAAGTGAAATAATGATTTAACTTTCATTACAGAAACTTAGTTCACAGGATTAGAATATTGATATAAGAAAGTACAATTTAATTGTGAATAGAAAAAAAAGATATTGCCTTTCATATAAATATATATAGAAAGGCATTCAAGCCTCCAAAATGTTCATAAATAACCATGTTGAACTTACTTGGCTGATGTCAAAAGTTTGTTGTTGTGGTCAGGGTATTCTGTAGAAAATAAACCCATAAGTGTCAGATATTGTGCCTTTTTAAGAGGAACTAACAATTTGAAACAGGAGTTTGTGTTAGTGGAAAACCTCTAGCTCTTCAGTCATCATCTTGCAAAGAAATAGAGCAGGTGGAAGGTCAGGTGATGGAGAGTAACACTCTTTTGGATTTGGTTATGACCAATTGGGAAGACCTTACTGAAGAAGTGAAAGTAGATGGATGAGGGCTAATATGAAATAATGAGTTTTACAGTTCTTTACACTTAGGATGGAGGAAAAAAACTAATATGAATTGATTTCAAGAAAGCAGACTTCAATGAACTTGGAGAACTGATATTAAGAACCCGTGGAAAGTGGATTTAAAGGAAGAAAGACCACAAAGTCAGATAGATTCTTAAAAGCCAGATTTGGGTCACAAATGTAAAACACAGTGCAAAAAAAAAAGGCTAGAAAGTATGCTAAACAATGAGTTTAATTGGGATATGAACTCTTCAACAACCTCAAACACGAGAAGGCCTTTCTCAGATTAAGGATGACTGTAAAAGAATAGCATGAACTTGTAGGGACAAAATCACAAAAGCATAAAATAAGAAGCAGTTATTAGGAGGAATAAAATATTCTGTAAGCATACTGGTATTTAGAAGAGTAAAGAAAGATCTCTACGCAGAAGGAAAGTATATCCAGTGGTTGAATACCCTGAGAACTCTGCAGTGTTTCATTGGTGGTTTGTGGTATTTTTTTTAATTCTTCACTAAGAAGCCTAATTGGTTAAGAATATTAACACACATGGAAATAGAGGTAAGAATCATTGTAGTATAACAAAAAGAAGAAAGAGGTTCAGGATTCATTTTCAAATCTGCTCAAGTCAAGTAAAATTCACAGTAGGAGATTCAGCAGAGTAAGACCATCTCAAAGCTGTTAACATTTATGTCTGAGAACTCATGCAGAATGGATGAAGTTCCAAGACTGTTAAAGGGCAAAAACCACACTAATCCTTGAAAACCAGGGGGATGGAACTAGACCAGTAAACTATATACAATTTAGCCTAACTTAAATGCCTGTAAAAGTACTGTAACAAATGAATTCGTTGAAAGCAAGATGAAAAATAACAGCCCTCATCAATTTGTCCATTGCAGATCATGTCAAACAAATAATTTCTCTTTATAGCAAGGTAACTGGCTGATGGATAAAGAAGAAGCAGTAGATATGACTTATTTTGACCACTGAAAGTCTTCAGGCACCATTTCATATGAGAGTTTCATGCAGAAGCTAGGGATCTAGGTGATCCCACTGTAAGGTGGTTACGCAGCTAGAAAAATAAAGTTCAGAAGAATGGTTTCAATGGCTTGATGTCAAACTGTAAGGATATATCAAGAAGGGGTGTACAAAAGCCTATCTTAGGCTGGACACTACTTAGTGCTACCATTCATGTCTTGTATCAAGGACAGAGAGGATGCTTGCTATATTTGCAAGTAATATAAATGTGGATACAAGCACTAATGATGGCAGAATTTGAATTCAAAGTGATCTAGACTGACAGGAGTCAGTCAGACTGCAATAGTCATGTTTTAATTATATAATGACAAGTGAAAGGTTTTACACACGGATTAAAAAATCAAGTGCAGTAGATGGAGAAGGCTGTCTCAGCCTTAGTTTTTTTTATGAAGGAACTAGCTTCCTGATTAGAAACCAAATGTGACTTAAAATCATGTTTTATCTGTTCATTAATTTTTAGGGCAATCATGTTAGATGGATAATATCCATGTTGGAGAATGGCATCTTCCTGTGCCCAGGCTTTTAGTCAGCTGTACCTCTTCTCCTTGCACATTTCTTCTCATTTAGCAATGGATGGTCCATCTCTGCTTTTTTCATCTGATGGGTACCATAAGCTTCAGCTATCTTTTCTCCAAAACTATGAAGCGAAGTCTTGGATGTCCCTTCTTCAGCAGCCAAGAAAGGCAGCATGTGTCAGAAATTCAGCTCCCTGTTTCATTTCCAGTTGACAGCTACTGTGTCTGCTTGATCCTCAAGCTGCTTAACTGATCATACTACTGAGATACTGCTGTGAATATTACCACTTTCTGTCTCCAGGATAGTGGGGTCACTCCCTTGTCAGAGATGTAGTAGAATGAATGAGGCTTAGATGATCATTTCCTGGGACACAGGAGGTGCTTAAGGTCAGGTCCAGGGCCCACTCCTATATCAAGTTCCAGACCACTCCCCTTAAAAATGTGTTTGTATAAATAAATAATTATCTGTATATATAAGTAATAATTCATACAATTTATAAATTTGTACAATTTCTAGACATACATGTATTTACATTTGTATATATGTGGCATATGCAATGATTAGAATGAATGAATTGGGTATGTCTAAATATCTGAACTGATTTAAATCTATGTAGAGATTTACTTAGCAACAATAAGTAAATTAATGACATTTAAGAAGATTATCTGGAAAAATACTTAGGGAATGAGATGTTGCACTGTAGAGATAGCGGACATTCTTAAATTAGACTAGGCAGAGTATTAATAAAAACTTCAGCAGTGTTGAAAGTATCAGTGTTAAGTCCATAACATATAAAGATGGAAGGCAAAACTCTTTAGTGAGAGGTTATGAGGGACCTATGAATTTACTCAGCTATCATTAAAGGACTGCAAGTGGGTTTGTACTATAGATGAGCTTTCACAGAAGAAAACTGAGTGCCTATGATCTCAGATGAGCAGACAAAATTAAAGCTGGATTTTTACCTATTTCTGAAATTAAAAGCCTGGACCTACAAATGTTCTCATTTATTTAAATGTGAGGTTTCTGCTATCATAAGCATTTTCACTCCTTGAATTGACGTTCTAGTGAGATTTCTTCCTGGAAAAATTAGATTACTCCACTGTGAGTCACACAAGAGCCTGGGGAGTGTGAAATATTTAGGGTGAGTATGATTAGCTCTGTATACAATGACATAAATATGAAGGTGCATTGCACACATTATTTAAATTGTTTTAAAGCAGGTATGAGGCATTCACATTTTATTAATTAGAGCAGAGATTGTATTTACATAATTCATCTTGATTACAAATGTTATACAAGGCTCTGGAAAATGTACTGAACCCTCTTTAGAAATGTTTGCACTGCCTTAATATTGGGACATATAGTAGACAGTGTGGGATATTTTTGAGGCTTTTAGATTATAAAGATTTATAAAGATTGGCTTATCTAAATAATGAACTTTTTTTGATTTCGTATTAATGGTTAATCCAAATGTAACAATACTGAATTGTGATTGTATAAAGTATTTGCATTTGTAACTATAATTGAATGGCATGCATGAAAACTGCTTTGTCCCCCTGATTTTCTTTGTAAACTTGTCTTAGCTGAATTACCAATGGCAGATTTTTAAATGAACAGGACCTTTGCTTAAATAATGGCATCATAAGTGGGATCATGTGCACAACATGGTAATTTCTTAATTCCGCCGTAAATTTTTTTTTAATACCTAACTTCTATGTATAGCTACTAACATTATTTTTCTGTGTTGTTTGACTCTTAACTATAAATTTGAAACTAGTAAAATAAAATAAGAAAACTTAAAAATTATCTGCTGGCTACTTTCATTAGTAAAGTCTCTGAAGCACATGTTCAGCATTTGACAGATCAATGACTCTTCTGATTTTTATAATATGACATGCATAGAAAATGACAGTTATGAACTTTCTGCCACTGCATTTTGTGAAAGGTCTGAAGAGAAAATAAACTTGGTTTCCTTACAAGGAAAATATTCTAAATATAAACATAACTATTATGTGTATCGATACAATACTTCTAAGTAATAATCAGTGCCAAAGACAACTGAGACTGTGTGTTGTCCCATGATTTGCCCAGCTCCTAATAGGAATTGGGTGAAATTTGTGCTCAAGAGATGATCCAAGAGCTCGCTATAGGTCATGCTGCCTTGATCTTACAAGATATCTCTGTCTTTAAGCTCACTATTTAACCAAGATACCAGATGGTGAGATGGCTAAACTCAACCAAAGTCCCTTAGAGGGACCTAATCATCCAAGTATTTTAGTCAGACTTAACCCATGCAAATTGCACTGAGGTGTGCACAAAGGTCAGTGGTTTCATTCTCAAAAACAGGATGGGCATAACAATGCATTTATTTTTTTTTCATCTTAGCCTCATCACTGCAACACGTATGAAAGAAAGGGGAAACATGAGGTCATATATTCTGCAGCCTGGGGTGGTTCAGATGTACAGATCTCCCTTCATAAAAACATCTTCACTGCTGTCAGAGTATCTTAGTTTTTCTGGGGAGTGGTGTCTCCATTCTTCTTGAAATCAGGATACATTGCAGCCAAAAATGTGAAATGGAGGTATAGAGGATGACGAGTCAGTAATCCAGTGACTGGGGGTTTTGGCTTTTTGGTCTTGGGGTTTTCAGGTTTTGTGCAGTCTTTTAATCAAAGACCTATCTGAAGGCAACTGTATCGAGTATTAAGTTCTTATGAAAAAGAAGCTATATCTATATAACCTGCAGTGTGAAAGAGATCTTTCTTGTGTGTTTTACAAGTGTCTTTTCAGTCTGGTTCCAGGCTATGTACTTATTCAGCCTGTAGGTTGCTCTCCAGAGACACCTAGACCTCCCCAGTGGCTGCATGGCACCCATCACACCTCTGGCACCCTGAGTAATTCCAGTACATCAAGGTGTTTAATTATTAGACATTGTCATGCCAAAGCACCTGTGATCTCAGGCAAACTAGAGAAGTAAACATGCATCTTCCATACCTTAGTCAAAGGCTCCGTATGCAAGGCTGATATATAGAGTGGAGACACACACTGTTTAGCGTAAAGGTCTGGACTGTGAATCCCAAGTAGATGCATGGAATTTCATGCACAAAACCCCAGAGTTCAAAATATGCAGCTTTCTTTAGAACAGCCTATTCACTGCTATAAATTCAGGCAGGTCTTCATGAACTCTGTATGTTCTACTTAATGGTGCCTTGCTGCATCAAAGTCCTTTCTCCGAATCTAGCCCTAATCTCCCTTTCCTGATATAATATAATAATCCATTAAAAAGAGATAGTAAAACCACAGAATTAGCAAGGCCTCTCCACTGCCTTAAACTATTTTTAACTGCCTTTTAAAAGTCGACAAGAATTTATATTGGCAGTTACCAATTGCTCCGATGTTACTATTTAAAAAAAACAACAACAACAAACAGATGAGTTACAAAAGAGGCAAAGGATGTTAAAACATTTCCTAGAAATTACAAATGAAAGTGGTTTTAGGTCTCTTGGAGTAGACATTAGGCATAATTGGGACTGAGCACTGGGAAAACTGCAAAGAAAAAAATTGCCGCACAGTTGAGTAAATGGAATTTAGCAAGTATATTGCTATTTGTAGTAATACTATTACTATTTATAATGCAGTATGTATGCACTATATTTGTGAGGTATGAAATAAGATACATTAATAAGTTAAAACTATTTCCTAGGAAATAAATTTGTGCCACACTACAGATAACTTTTAAATTAAGCAGTAAAATGCAGAAGTCTTTTATCTCTGTGTATTTTAATCTATTGGTCCACTGTTTTCAACATATTCATAAGCAATTTGATGTGCTAGAAGATATTAAGTGTACAGCAAAGTACAGAATATTTTTATCTCTGTGACTTAGAACTGCATGTTAGTATGGGGCACATAGTAGTTGGATATCACAGTTTCAGTCTAGTCCTGGTGCCTCTCTCAACGCAGACAATTCTGTTCCTGTTCCTTTGATTGAAAGAAGTGGTTGATTCTGTTATCCGTATGAGCAGCAGGCTGAATAACAAAGATTAAAGGGCACATGATTGTGTTCTTGCCAATGACAACAAAAGAATAATGGCACATTGCCACCTTCTATCATTATAAGTCTTCCTTTGAGTCTCCCTTCTAGTTTCGAAAGAGGAATTTTAGCTTTAGTTAATACAAGATAACTTTCGGTGGAATCATTCAGTAATACTAAATAACCATGGTTAATGTATTCTAGAAGTTGCATTATTTGCTCTCCTTTAAAATTAATGATATTTTCTTATGGTTTTTAATCAGTTTAAATGAAAAAATCTGTTGATAAGAGATTGAGTTACTCTATCTGGAATGTAGTGCGAAGGAGGCGATTGGCTCTTGTAATCTGATCAAAGCAGGTGGAATTTTTTAAGATCCTGTGGAGACTACAGCAGGTAAAAGGCTGTAGGACTGTATGCATAAAAATATGTTGATACTTGCAATCAGTCTGCCCCTTTCCAGACTGAATTCCTTTGAATTCTCCTATGCAGTATGCACAGAATGATTTCCATAAATGTTTTACGAGATGAGACGTAGCAGATTAGGGTGTTCTTGGCATGAAATGATTTACACATTCCTGGTGTGATATGTGCCTTGTAAATTTCGTTAGAAGAAAGGTGCCATGTTGATATCAGATTAACATCTGATGATGATCCAAGTATCACACTGTGAAATGAGTTGATATTTCTGTTTCCTATAAATAAAAGGTTGTGTGTTTAGTTAAACATTTTTTGTTGCATAACAGAAGAACTTTTTTATTTCTAATGGTTTTGTTTTATTAAGATGTTCTTGATTGTTATTGATTAGGATGAGATTTATCTAAATTCTCATTTAACAATTAAATTTTAGATGAACAGAGTAATTTTTTCTGTTACTTATTCTATTACTATCATAATTTGCATATGTGTATCGGTCAAGGTTAGCCAAGCTACTGCCAAATTTTCTGATTTGTTATTCATGAATGTCTGTGATATTGGCAACTCAAATCATAAGATGTCATTTTTGTTTCCTAATCTAATGTCTCAGACATCTATAAATCAGAAGTAACAAGTAGCTGCTGCCCACAAATTAGTTTGCTCACACAAGCTTTACTGCGCTTGTGATTAGAGGACATGTTATACATACAAATATCCATTCTAATAAGAAATCCTTTATGGAAAACATCATGAACATTGAACCACAAGATGCAGGACTAACTCAGCAAAACATCTGTTGATGAGTGCCTTCTAGGTTCTTGAAAAATATCTGACGGAACCAAGCATCCATTGCTAGACCTAATTTGCAAGAAATATTGTAAAATGTAAATAAGGCAACAGTTTAATAAGGAGCTCACAGGAAGACAGTTCTTCAAAAACCGATTAGAGTGAATGGACTAGATAGGCCTACCTTTGGGGATTTGAGCAAAGTAAAAACTTTGATTCATTTTTTTTAAATATATGATTTTTTGCATGAGTTACTGTTCACCTATGAAAGCCTCAGACTGTAAAATGTGTGTCTATCCAGCTAGATGTGTGCTTTTTCTCTGTTCTTTTCTGATTAGATATGGGATTGGTGCTTAAGGCCTAAAAATCTGTTGTGCTAAATATTGCTAAATAACTCCTTTTCAGCTTTCATTTATCTAACTCCTAGCTACAAGGAGGTTTTAAAGAAAACTAGAATAAAAAAATGTTTAGAGAAATTATTTCCTATAACACATTGTGATTGACTAGACAAAAGAATATAGTTATTCAGTATCACTCCTCAATGTGTGTGTTTTTTGTTATTCCATTCACATGGTATGTTCCTACTGGGCCAGGAACTTCAGCAGTTAAGTAACAACATCAAGTATTCTCCTGGAATAATCACTGTACCAGCAGTTAGAAGCAGAAAGTGTGGGAGGCACTACTCTTAGGTAGCCAACTGGGGTGAGAAAGTGTTGAATTGCTGAGGTATGAGGCTTGCAGAGTCTCAGAGAGTTCAAACCCGCATCTCCCCTGTAAGGATAAGACTCATAACACCCATCTAGAAGATGTGAGCAGATCTATGTCCTATCATAGCCACGTAACCCCTGGCAGTGGGTCAGAATTATGTGACTGGTTAATGGCTTGCACTTGAGTTAGGAGTTTCATGCCAACACCAAAGTTCAGGAACAGAACATGTTTCAGAGTATACCCTTAGAGCTTCACAAGACACCATTCCCATAGCTACTTCCTCTAATTAGAGAGCAGAACTTCATTAATGACTTAGCAGCAGGGTAGCTTGTACCTTCCTCTAGGAAACAGATTAATAATGCAGAAAATACAGAAATTGCATATGTAAAATGGTACATATTTACATTTTATGTTTCAAATATCTGGAAATCTGATGCTAATTTTCAACAGAGAAGCTGAATCATGTTATTGAAATAAGACTTCTTTCATGTGGCATCCTCTGATCCAATGAAAAAAAAAGGAAAGGAAACAAGTAGTGACTTATGTTCATGAATGTTATTTCTGTTCATTTATTTTTAGTGATAATTTTGTATAAAGTGCAGCTAAAAGCTGGTCTTCTTTAATGAAAATCATTGAATTAGTCCCTACAGAGAGGAAAAAGAGGAAGGAGTATCTTTCAAAATGACAGCTGATTTCTGCAATCTGTTAATGATTCCCTTGGAGATTCCTGAAAGCATCCTGGAGACAAATGAATAAAAATTGCAGCACCAACAATTTTCTCTGGTAAGGCACCATTGCTGCAAAATTCCTTATTCCAGCCAGAGTCAGAAGTATAATTTGCAAGCACCATTACTCCTTGCTATTTGAGACCACGTAGTGTGGACCACATTAGCTGAGAGAGCATGCCCCCATCCTTATATGCTGAGCTCATTTGTCAGCAATTACTTCATTGCCAGTCCGTTCAAGTTTAGAACATAATAAGCATATGCTATGTCTGTGCTTTATTCAAGCTTGCAACTAGAGGCCACCCTGCTAAGCATCTTAGAGATGAGAGAACAAGCATGATGGTAAAAAAACATGTAATTCTGATATAATGAAAAAGTAACATGCTTTTTCACTCAGATTTATTACAACCATTTCTAAGAGGTTTCAAAGGCCCCCGCTAAATTCTAATTAATCAAAAACTGTATGAACAGAAAGAGTAAAATAAAAGGGCATATCTTTGTTGAATCCATCCTGGGATATTTACCTTCTGGAAGGTCTAAATATGCAGACATTTTTGTTTTCTGAAAAAGCAAAAGAACTTTTGACTTGGTGTAAGAAGACAGTTCTTTGCAAGCAAGTTGTCCTTCAAAGCTGCCGGTTCCTACAGCAGCAGGCTTCCTGTAACAAAATTACAACATTAAGCAAGGGATAGACTCGAATTTTTCAGAGACTCAACTGAGGGGAAGGCGCAATTTTCCCTGCATTGCTGAAGGGGGTGGGAAATGATGACAGGAGCAATAGGAGCAGAGGCTGACCACATTGCAACTGTTGTGGAGAAAGTAAAAGTGAAGTGCAGCTGGTTATAACTCCATCACCTTCCCTCTTCTTGACCTTCATTGCCACATTGGGTTTGCAAGGCTTTACTTTATGACCACATCTATGCTGCCAAATGCATCCAACTCTGATTTGAAGTGTCTGAAATAATGGGAGGGCTGTGATGGGGGCCAACAGCATGATGTTTTAATGGAATGAAGTTAAGGCAGGCATGGCGAGTCCTAAAGGTCAGTGGAGGGTAAGAAAAGGGTTCAAAACCTGCTGGAATAGCATTGGAGGATGGTTAGGGCAAAGGGTGCCGAACCTGATGCTGTCTCACTACACTGCATACTATTTTTGAACCTGGGACAGCAATGCCCAGAACAGCATGCAGGTGTGCTCATAAAAAATATTTATTAACTTTTTTACTTGTCCTTAGCATTTCTGTAACTGTGGGTGGAAGTCAGCAAAAACTATAGTGTATTCCACTTTAACCTTTTAGTCTCACAGCAAACAGCTGTAGAACTATGGTATAAACTGCAAAAAGCTGAAACAAATTTCAGAAGTCACAGATATGCATATTTTCTAAGTTTAATAAATAGATGATTGCCACATCTTGTTCTTATCTATCTTCATGAAAGGTATTGCAGCCTAAAACCTCATCTGCCCATCACTCAGGGAAATTAATTGTCACCTTAATCTCATCTATTTGTCAGAATTTGCCCTGTGGCCTTGTTACAAAGTTTTCCAGCATTAGCAACAAAACAAATGCTGCACACTAGATTTTTCTGGGAAGTTTTTGACATGATGTCTATAAACAAAATCACCTGGAATTACGATGACCTATGAGTAAGCTCCACATAAATAATTTCCATATTATTTTCAGCATCTTTTTCAAAACTTGCAGCTGCCTTTCTGTCAGTGCTCTGCACTCTGTCCTACAGCAAAAGTTTGAGGCATTTCAGTGCAGAATTAAAAATATTTTTGTGCTGAGATTGCCAAAACTAGTTTTGAACCTAAGCTGATACAGTCTGTATAGAACTAAAAATCTGCTTGGGCTGTGAGATTATGTGGAACTGCGCAGCTGAAGTAGGCATTCTTACAAAAGTGGTCTGTTGTGCACTTGTATTTGGTACCATAACTGGTCCATGTAGCTCGACCTGTCTTTCCTGTTTTCAGGTGGCCTTGATGAAGCCTACATAGTGATTCCTTCTCACTTTCAGCTAGGAAAATGAATTCAAAACTTATGTAGAATACAAGAAATATTTTCCTTTTTTTAATTCAATGCAGAGAATAAATAAGACAAATGCAGAACTTCTTTGTGATTTTAACTGGGAGAGAAGGACATTCATAGGATTAATTTATAAGCCAACCAACCATCAATCCATTTTTTTCTTTTTGCTAAAATACAGGTCATATTACTAAACAGTTTGTTTATGTTTTAAGTTCCAAGCTCTAACTCAACAGATTATCATACTTTTAAGATGTTATCATTAAATTTAAAACAAATTAAATATGCAAGTTCTCAGTTGCCTTGGGATTTTAATATTCATATTAAGACTTGAAATGGAAATTATTTCAAATACTTAATTTAGATCTATGAATATTTTAAAAGACCAATTTAATGTGTAGGATGTAACACAGTGCCTAAAGACTTTGCAAATCAGTGAAGTTAAATGGGATGGTCTCTGTATTTTCATTTTAAGTTATTTTAAAATATGGATGATTTCTAGGGAGTATCACATGAAGCTCTTTGCTTACGTTTTGTTAATTATAGCATATATATTTTTAAAGAAATACAAATTACTTAGCCTTTATACTTTTCTTAACAGATTAAACTGATGAATCATAGCAGGTGTCTACATTAAGTACCAGCATGCTGTTTCAAACAAAAATAAGCACAAAAGCACAGAGAATACCCATATAAAATATTATAAATAATAATCCATATAAAAATGTTTTAATAGTTATTGGCATTAGCATGTTGGGAACATACACAGGAACTGGGGAATTTATTTTAGAGTTTAACTATGAAAGCCTCAGTCATTCTCCCAGGTTGCTACTCATGCTGTCAATAGAAATTAATCTTTATCTATAACAACAGAATTTGTTATAAATGATAATTTTTATAGATGCTAATAATTTTAAAGTCCTAAGACTTTCTTCCAGAAGAGTGGTATATAAATACTATGATCGACAGACTTATTTCATGTCATAAGAAACAAATCTGGAGCAAGAGTTCTAAACTGCAAATATTACAGAAATCATTACAAAGTACAATTACAATGATCCAGGTATTTGCCTCCCCCTCCCACCCCTTCAGCTGGTAAATGCTGACAGTCACGATAGTGTCCATGTACTGCTGTGAACAAATAACCACCAGCCACATCAGCTCTTCCACCTGTGCACAGAGAAATTGCTGTATGGTATTTCTGGAAACTTGTCCCTGCACATGACAGCACTGTGCTGAATACAGCTCCAGTGCTGCCTGGCTTTCCTCCCTTGGTCCTGCAAATGCTCCCCCAGAAAACACATGGGCATAAATTGTGCCAACCTGTGGTTGTGGTGATGAAAACTGTTCCCACCCACATCAACCAGGAGGATGTCCGCAGTTACCTAGCCCAACCTAGCACCTCCCTTTGGTCATAACACAAAAATGACAATTTTCCATGCTGTTTATTTTGTTCTTAGCTAAAAAGATCTGAAACCATATGAGGAATGCATTTTTAAAGTATGAAACAGAGTATGCAGTCGGGCTGTCCTCCAGCAGGCATTTCAAAATGAAGCATCCTCCCAAAAGTGTTGTGTCATACCTACCAACCCAACATGGATGTAGCATAAGTCATGAAGCATCTAAAACTGTACGACATGCTGGTGGTTATATATTAAATGTCAACTTCTCTTTTTCTGAGGGAAAGCATGTCTTCAAAATTGTGTTCTTAAACCTGGAAATGCTGCATATGTATATACTTGCCGCAATTGAAAAAAAAAGAGGGTGTGGGGGGAGGATAGGCAGTAAAGTTTGTCTTTTAAAATAACGATGCTAAAATATATATTGTCACTTGTTTAATTAGCTTTGAGATACAGGAAAGAGAGGACTAATAGTTACAACAAAAATTTTACTTTTAGAAAATCATTCTGATGACTATCCCATTTTCAAATTCTGACTAACTCTCAGCCCATTTTGTGACCAAAACTCAGGCATATAGTATGTTAAAAGTTGTTAAAAGCCTTTCAAAGCAACAAACCATTTCAAACAAAAGCACTTTAAGCCATCTGACCTTGATAGTCTCATATCAAATTGATTTCTTCTGCCTTTGTATTTGTTCTGTGAGAAAACATGAAGTGCAGAAAAACTAACTGAATGACCATTGAATATTTTCTTGGTATGAACTGGAGAAGTATATATACATACAAATTACATTTATATTCTTTAACTAATTTAGACAAATATTAGGGTAGTGTAATTACTAGTAAGCCTATACAGAATAAATCTTACATTATGAGCACATTTGTGTGCTTGCCTTTTTCTTCTTTTCATTTGCATTAAGTTTTTGTGTATAACATCACATTCATGATGTCCTGTTCTGAAATAACTACAAATAAAACCTGGTTAATTGTTTTGGTGATAGATATGTATCACACCCCTCCACCATAAAATAATTTCAGGGAAAATCTTTCAAATTTTGTTCTTTTAAATGTAAGCGTGCTATCACATATAACTAAACACCCACAGATATTTTTCTTTATTTCCTAGACTTTCCTCAAACCGGCTGATTATAAATGGTTTCAATTTAACTCAAGCATGCATTACACCAAACAGAATTTATTACCTTACCTAGGGGTCTAAAAAAATGGGGCGTCTTGTCCTTTGAATATCCAGTAACACAAAACTTTGTAGATTTCTGGTGTCTTTCTCTGTTACCTGTTTCTCCAAAAATTTGCTTCCTTTCTTTGTCACATTTGTAACTTATAGTGTTCAAAAATTTTTAGCCAAAAAGTTTTTCCGACACTCAAAGAAAGAAACCTTTTGCCCAAAAGAACATGACATGCTATAACTGAAATGTCTGTGCCTGTGATCTATGATTGTTTGTTGCAATATACCACATGTTCTGGTGGGATTCAAGCTTAAGGACCACAATTCCATCCACTGGTGAGAACTGCCCTTTCTGAGCATCTCAGCATCTTCCCTCTATTGAGGACTGACTGGGAACCAGAAAGCAGACATTCCTCCCAGCATCTAAGCCCTCTGAGGAACTCAAATTCCAAAGGAGCTTTCAGAGCAGTTCCAACAAACATAATGAATCAGGCTTCTTGGAAAACTTAGTTGAAAATTACTCTTACTCTAGAAAAGTGATTCTTTCTGCAATAACCCAGAAGGGATGCCATCCACCTAGCCTGGGTGGCCCTGATTCCATACTGCACCTGAAGGAGTTAAACCATACGATTTTCAGGGCAGTGTCTTAACAGCAGGCTCTGTCCTGCCCCCTATCAAACCTGAAAGCAGTCCAAAGCATCCACAAGCAAGAAAACAACAGAGAAAGGAATGTTACGACAAATAAATGGTCAGAAGAATTACTGGAGATGCAAAATCTGACTGCTGTGCTCTAAGACTGATTGTTTTTACTTTTTTTGCAGTCAGGTAAGTATGAGTCTTCTTGAGTAGTGACATCACCTACTAGCTTTTAAAAAGTCACATTTGGTCCTACTAAATTCCTTGAAGGAAAGCATGTGAACCTGTATTTTCAAGAGAACATTATGCAGATCAAAAAGCCCTGAGCTCTAGAGAGAGATGGGAGGGATTTCAGATGTCATTTGGTTAAGTCTAGACATTTGCCTGCTTAGCACGATGGCTGATTTGAATTCCATCCTGAGATATATCCCTCTGCAGTGACAATGCAGATCATCCTCAGGAGATGTTTTATTATTCATATAACTTTTATGCATCTAACTCCTACCTCTGGATTATTCTTAAATTGATCTTCTCTGACCTTTTTATGTGAATGATTTTATGCAAAATGGTAGCTAAGCATCATTCTGAAAGGAACAATATTGCTTTTTGCCATTATATTTCAAGTATATTTTGCCATTATATTTGACAAGAAGTTAAAGCAACAAAATCCCAGTTCTTTCTAAAAACATACACATACACTTTGTTATAAGGCAACACACCCTGTGCTGGACAGAGGTGCAGTCCCACTGCTGTCAGAGGTGGTGAGCTGTGGGCTAAATGAAGCATCACTGAAGGACCTTGGTAATTAATGCTATTGCCATTCTATTACTGAAAAGGCATTTGTGAGCATGGGAAGTTCTGTCCCATTATTTACAAGTATTTGGTTTCTGAGCTTTTGATACTTATTAAGGGTTTGAGAACATGGCCATCATGTCCTCCACAACTCTGTCAGATGTGCTTTATGTTGGTCACTCAACAACCAATAAAGACAACTTTAGTTACTATCAAATGCAGTGCAGGCTGGTAATAGATTTGCAAAAGCAATTGCCTGAGCCTATACTGAATATCATTTAAGCCCAGCATCTTTTTTAATCCTCTGAGCCATGCCAGATCTTTAGCAATCCTACAATTAAAAGACTAATGCATTTAAATCAATGTTTAATTTACAATGCATTTTACCTGTAAATTGTTTATTGCAATACGGTAAAGACTTGCTTGGGTGTCTTACAGAGTTACTAGGAAGGATATTATTGTTTTAGCAAGCATTTTGTGACATTGTGATATTCCTGGTGAAATATCAACAGGATGATAATTTATTTTTCACTGAACTGTATTACCCCACTTGCAAGCCTTTGTCTGCACCCTGACCATGGTTAACTGCTGTCGGTCCTCAGTCCAAACAGTTCTTTGAAAAGTAAAAGCAAGTATATAATTTGTACCTGAGTATTAATCTGCCGTATTACTTTGTCAAACATCTTTCTAAAGGTGGCTAGGTTAAACACATCACAACTCCAGTTTCATCATTTTTGTTATGTCTTCTTACAGGTGTTTCTAACTTTAAGCCAGGTCTTACAGGAGTTTCTAACTTTAAGCCAGATCATATTTTTGACTGTGTAATTGACACATACATTTTTCCAGGATCTTCCTGGAAAAGTTGAAGTTGCCAGATAATTTGTTGGTTCTTTCCTATTCTTTTATTAGGCTTGATGGGGATTTGCCATCCCAGATTCCTGTCTTCCAAGGGGTGCACTGGCTCCGTTCCCTCAAAGGAGTCTTACTGCCAAATCAGGACAATGCAACGGTAAACCCAAAACCAGGGGGGTTGTAATGACAAGGTGTTACAAAACCCCAGCAATACTAAAGCTTCAAGAAAGAAACCCTGAAATATTGATCCGGGCAAGCAAGCCAACTTTTGGGCTCTTATTCTTCAATTAGAATTTTAGAGGTATAGATGGCACATACCTATGGCTACTGACTTTTGGAGGACCAGAGTAGGCAAACACAGCTGTAAACCTGACATCAAAACACTCAATAGAGCATTTACAGTTTCTGAGGATTGCACAAATTATGCTGCTTCCAATAAGCTCCATTTTTCAAATAATTTCTAGACTCAGAAGGCTGAACATTTTTATATGGGGAGTAGACACTCCTCCAGAGATCCTAGCTACAAAGCCAGAAGTACTTAAAATAGAGCATGTTATTTTAAAAAAATTTTGAGACTCTCTAAATGACAATGAACAGATTGTATTTTTAAAAAACAGTTTCAACATTTATTTGTGCTCTACTAAGTTACATTTTTTCCTGGTTTTCCTGATTTTTTTAAATTTCTGTTTGGAACTTAACCCTTTGGTATGATATATAACATCACAACATAACACTGTTTTCATTTCACAGTAATTTTCAGTGATATATAAAGTCAATTTGAAATATTTTAAAAAAAATAAGGAAGTGATAACACTGACTTAGTAAGAATTTTTGATGGTCTTTCTTTCAGTAGAAAGGTAAAACCACTTCAGTGGCAGATCAGACAGATAATCGAAGAGAAGCTCTGGAAATATTCAACATGGCTGTAAAGTAAAGAAAAGATGCATCATACAATTAGGAATAATTTGGCAGAGTTTCAAAATGCTATCAGACTTCTGATCAACACAGTAACAGTCTCTTACTGTTTTTTTCAAATAATTTAAATAAAAAACCCCATAAATGGCAAATGTTGTCCTCACCCAACAAAACTATTAAATATATTAAAATGAGAGGTTACAAATTAAAATGACATTTCAGATCAGCGTATGTTCTTGGTTACAGCTGGGTTAACGTTGAGTAATCTATTTAACTCAGTGAAGACATTCTAATGAAAGCAGCTATAAAGTGGTTTCACAAGATAGTTACATCAGTTGTAAAATAACGTGACTTCCCATGCTGCATATCTAATACCAGTCTCTCCCTCAGCATCACAGTGGGGGAGAGAGGGGAGCAAAATCTTGTCTATGTAAAAGGGAAAATAGGTATAAAACCACATTACAAATCGGAAGATCAGAGATACAACTCATGGAACAAATTCCCTATGAGGAAGTTTTTGTCTTCTTTGAGAGTGAGAGATTTGAGATATATTTTTATTTTTATATATTTATACATAAAATTGTTAGAGCATCTATTATTCCACCTTTATTCCAATTACTCTGTGGAGGCTGAGTATGTTTTTGGTACACAGCAGCCTATAAGACACGATCAGGGAGCAGAATCAGGATCTTATTGTGCTAAACAACTAACAGAGGAATCAAGCTGACAATTGAGAGACGACTATTTGCATTTGAAAAAGAGTGAAATGAATTTGCTACACTGAGGTCTTAATCCTTCTACTTCTAATCCTGCAGGTAGCTTAATTCAAGTCAATGGGATCACTTGCTTGAGTAAAACAAACAGGATTTAGTTCCTCCTCAGTGCTATCCATTAATTAAAATGAGGGGCAGAGAGCACTAAAGCACTCATAGAACAGGCTTGCCTTCAGGTCCTTTGTGTCTGCCTGAGAGGAAGAGGGACACTCAGCACTGCTGTTTTTCCTTTCAAAGGGCAGAATGCACATGCTGTTCTTTTTACATTTCAGTCTTTCATCAGGAAACAATAAAAGATACTGCACTTCCCTCTACAAGGTTTGTTTACAAGGGGAAATTCACTAGTGCATTTATAGTAGCATATAATCAGACCAGTGTAACAACCCATTGCTAATACTGTTATGCCAGAATAGTTACAACATACATTTCTCCATTTTGGGCAGCACCTTTGTTCTGAAAGTATGATCATATCACAGGTGGCTGCACTGCTGTGCCTACAGAAGTCCTCACAGCCCAAGATTATTTCCTGTGTAGTTTAAGTGTCCTCCTGCATACTGCTTGATGCTCTCGTTGAAAAGGTACTCAATTTTATATTTACACAAAGAGCTCCAACAATCTCCATGAGATGTCCTCTAGATGGGCTTATCACAAGCACCCACAATACCTCCTCTCAATAGAATTCAAGGTATAATCCCTATCCAACACAGAATTTGGAATTGCATATGCCCACCGCATAATCTGTGCAATTATATGGTCAGCCTTGACCTCTCTCCACTGTGAGGCTTGTTAGCCTTTTGCTCCCTTATCTCCAACACCACCGCTTCCCTTCTGGCTAAGGGCCAGAACTAACTCAAATCTTTTTGGCAGTGCAGACAATTTTTACTGAGAAGCAGGTTTCTAGGAAACTGGTGGGATCCCATGGGTGTAAGAGAGGGTGGGGGAATATCTGTAGAGCTCTAAGGAAACTACAGATAGGGCAAATATCCCAATAGGGCAAAGATGCCAAGAAAAAAGGGACGTGAGATGCTTTGAAAAGGCCAAACTCTCTCATTCCTCTCTAAGATCATTGCTCCCTTTTTCATTCCTGTGATGATCTGGACAATAATTTTGTTTACTGCTTTTCAGCCTCCAGAGTTTCTCAAATTGTAGAAAAGAGCAAAAGAGGCAAGGCTACACCACTGAAGAAGGGGGTAAAGCACATCAAACCCAGAGCTATACCATATAGCTGTACATGGTCCTCTACATGTTTCCTCCTCAGGAGGAATGGAAGATTGCACGCACAGAGACACTTTTTCAGGCTAAAAAAGCTCCACTGCCAGCTCAGGATCAGGCAAAACAGTCCATCTTGCCTTAAAATAGCAGCAGGATAGCATATAGGTGAGCCAGTCTCAGAACCTGACTCAAACCAGAGAGCAAGAACTCGAAATAAAATGGTAAAAGGGGCTTTTTACCTGACCCTTATTTAGCTTCCTCATTCAACCACTTCCCCCACAGTATTTTTCCCCTTTAATGTGCAACATTAACAAAAGTATCTCCAAACCAAACTTCACACCTGCCATGCCCACAACATTCCCCTCTACCAGCTGCTTTTAATTGTCAGGTTTGGCCTAGGTGGAAGAGGAAACCAGAACCATCATTAACCATTTCTGGGCTGTTTCCCTATCAGACATGTATATCTCATCTTATGAGCCTACCTGTGAAATTTATTATTAATTTTCAATGTTATAGTAACTATGTTGAGAACAATAAGCCAGCATACCCAGTACTGATTTCCAACATGATGTCCCAGCCCTGTGATTCCAACCAAAGGCGGAGTGAGGGGTGTAAGGAGTTCGTTTACATTCTCCTTAAATGGGGGAGGACATAAAACTAACTATTTTTTGTCTTGCCTTTTTTGTAGTAAACAACAGAGCAAATGTTCTTATAACCTAAATGGGAATATAAAATGAGTGCAGTATCATAGCAACAGACAGAGGTTTGTGTCAATATTTGAATGAACATCCTTGTTAAGTGTGTTGTATATTGATATTTTATAATGAAAACCAGTAAATTAATGCTATAAAAGTACGCTGTCAAAACTCAGGATCTTAGATTCCTTATTGTTGGTATTTATTTAGCACTGCAAAAGAGAGTTCTTATTTCCAGACATCCCTTTTAATGACAGAAGATAGATCACAAGAAAAGGAAGAGTAAGTCCTGTGACACTGGGAGCAAAAATCCTCAGATGTTTTTGGAGAGGGCTTTGTGCTTCAAAATTTTTGAATCAATGTGCAAATAAACCTTTTTCAGAAATGTGTTTTCATGCTTCCGTTTAGATTGGGTGTATTGTCAATAAGGGTGTAACATGAAAAGCTTATTTTATTGAAGTTAATGGCAAAAATACCACCTTCTGTAGATATTAGTCTGTATTGGTCCAGAACAGGGGTTCTGTGGTAGGCAGGGCTGAATTTTCTTCTTTAGATTATGTCTTGCACCAAGTTACTTAAGTCTATCATGTCCAAGTTCTTAAATATTGTGTGTTGTAACCAAGCAACATGACTAACATTTTGGAAGCACCTAACTAGCTTCCTACACCAAGGCTAGATTCACAGAAAAACGTGCTCTTACAGTACGTGCCTTGCAAGGACTTTGCTGCCTAGTGAAATCCCTCCATAACGCCACGGGATGAGACAGCCATGTACACAAGGAGAGGTATTTATGCGTGTATGTGTTTGTGTGTGCGTATACATGTGCAAGTGTGTGTAGAAATAGGGCTTATGAATGGGGAGCATAAAACCCCAGCGAGCCAAATAAAGAACTACTACAGGTAGTAAGAAATATGGGGGGGTGGGGGGGTGCGAAAGCATCTTAAAAATGACTAATTTAACCCTGGGTTACATGAAGCACTTGCATTAAACTAGGATCCAGAGTAATTAATGTAACTGGAGACCAAGATTCATCTGTGTGCTGTTTGCCACCCCCTGTCACATTCTAATAGTTTTATTCAAGGTAGAAAATATTTAGTAGAAAGGATTGAGGGTATTCCCTCTTTCCAGGACAACCTTCTCACTGTCTGAAAAATGGAAATGTTTTTGAGGAACGTGGAGAATGTAGTTGTAATCATCTAACATGGCTTCATTACCCTCCAGCTACGTTTTGAGAAACAGGATTTACTTTTGAGACATCCTTTTCATTTGTAGGAATGAGTAAATGCTTCCTAGTGATGAATTTTGACTGGAGAAGGGCACTTGCTCCAGCTGTGACTGAGCCTTTCCTTATCTGGCTGGAAGAACAGCCAAACAAGGGTATCATTCTCCTTCAACAAGCAGTTTGGAGGAAAGAAAAACATCCCCATTCTTCTGCCTCAGTAGCTTCATCAGTTTTTTCTAAAATGCCGTGAAAACTTGTAGTCTGGCCACATCACACTAGTTAGGGCTTGACAGCATGCCCACGGTTATCCCATGAGTGCTTGTGTAGGAAGGGGAATAGTAGCACGTCGTGCTGTTTTGGGGTTGAGTCCCATTCTCCAAGTTCTAGTCTCTCTGAATATGTCTGCTCTGTGAAGTAGGGATTGATGGCTTTGGGGATGTATTGCTGGCCTTGGGATCCAATGGCACAGACTGGCAGAAATCCATGCTGCTTAGGGTTAGCTCTTCCCATGGCAAAGTGATTTTGGCTAAATCCATCCAAAACAGAGTCAGGAAGTAGGCACTCTAGTGGTTAGCAGTATGGCTTTAATAGGATTTTAGTTCTTCAGTCTTTTCAAAATATAGTACTGAGGCTTCTAAAGCGCTTTGAAAACTGTATAACTTCCCTTAACAGAGAAAAGGTTTTAAATAAGGCTTTACAGTTCTGATTTTTCTTGAGCTACAGTGTTTTGATCTGATTCTAAATGAAAACATATTGATTTTTCTAATGATGTGAGTCAAAGTCATCTAATATGCTTCTTTATAGAATTTCTCACAAGTAAAGAGAAAACCTAGAGAAAGATAATAGGAAGCTTAAATAGGATATGCATGAAACATCTTAATTTCACTACAAGCTGTGCTAATTAACTCTAATTCCTTTTAATGAGAGGGATGATAAATAAAGCGATATTCAAGCTCTTGTCTCTTATTCTGTCCTTGCTTTAATGTTGCCATTACTCTATTGTCTTTCTCTCCTGATTTCCATAGATGTAAGAGAAGAATCAGGTCCTTTCATTTTAAGGAGGAAATGCTTGAAACCAGAATTCTCCTCTGGCACGGAAAATCAGTGCAGCACAAGAAAGACAACCGCTTCCCTGAACCACGTTCTGGAGGTACTGGGGGTGTTATCCCACTCAGAAACAGCTTGCCTGGACTACAATGCTACTTCTTTTGGAAAAATGGACACGTTCGTTTTCACTGAATATAAAAACTTGACATGTTTTAGTAATTTTTTTAAATTATTTTTTTTTATTATTCTGTAACTACCCACTCCCTCCAAATTGCTGTTGTGGAGGTAGTTTTTCCTTTAGATGAAAACGAGAATTTCAGAGTACCCTGCTATTGTGTAATAGCAATGGAATATGGTCTGTAGTCCTTTGTCATTGAAAAGTATATGCTTTCAGTTGAAAAGATGCGTTTTTCTTATCCTTGATCTCTCTTCCCAGACACTTTGAAGTCTGAGAAATGATACAGCAGATGCTGAGCTGAAAACTAAAAGATATATATGATTTAAGTGTCAGCTGTCTAGTATTTACTGTTCTTTTACTTCACTATGATAGAAGACTGCAGCTGTGCAAATTAAAAAAGGTATCTTAAAAAGGTCATATTTTCTATTACATGTTTTTTTCCTGCTAGTTTTGTCTATTTTCAACATTATATATACTTTGTCAATTAAAATAATAGATATTTTGTTGGGGGTTTTTTTACATGTTAATTTTGTTGTTGCCAGTGGCAACTACGAAAGGTGTAAACACAAACAGCCGGTGTATTGCATGCTTGTTTTCTAGTTGTTACTGTCATGGGCAAAGCACTTGGGAGGATTAACTCATTGTCATAGTTTTGCTCTGCTGAATGAGGGGATTATTGTTTCTGTTCATGACAGCCTCAATAGACCCCAGGAAAACATAAGGGCTGATGGGCTATATTCTAGCTTGTGTCCACATGGGAGTTTTGGTATAAGGTGGGGTTTTGTAGATGACTACATCATCTATATACCAATCCAGCAATCACCTGTATTGTTAATCATTGGCCATTAGCTGTTGCTTAGGAATGTTTTAAAAATAAAAATTCTGAGCACCATTAGTATGTGGGTTTTCTTAAAACTCACCTTTCCTTGTAAGGAGTCATATATAAAGGAGACAAAATAAATATTTTGGCTGGACTGTAGTTAAACTGTCTGTATGTTGTAGAAGGGGAGCTTCCTGCATCGTTATGTAATTTGATGTTTGCATTTTCTTTTAATCTGTTCTCCTAAAACTGCTAGAATCTATAGATCAGTCTAACTTCAGTGTCACAACTCAGTCCTATAGCTCAAGAGAGTCCCAGGAATGATGACTTAAAAAGTACATGACTGTTCACCAAAAAAAAAAAAAAAATAATCTTTCTAGCATTTGCACTTACTGGTTTCTGGTTTAGGGTACAATCTAACCTGGATGCAATAAAGACAGATTATTTTTCCCTTTCAATCCACCTTTTCAAATCTTACACAAAAACTTCACTCCTGAAATGAGCAGCCCAACAGTATTTGCTGCTGATATCAGAAAAGGCAATGCCTGAAGCGGTTACAAAGATCAACAAGGGAGTTTTGGAGACATGACTAACTAACATAAAAATTACATGCTATGAAAAGGACTGAAGGTATTCAAGGGAGGAATACTCAGATTAAAGAACCACGACAAAAGGTTCAGCTCCAATTCTATTGAAAATACATGAAAGTCATTGTGATTTTTCTGTAGGCTACAAAGGCGGCTTAAGTTTCAGTCTGTTATTTGTAGATGAAAATCACCCCTCTAAGTATAAGTAATTAAACGTTTTTAGAAAGGTGAAATGTTTCATAATATTTTGATGCTCTCTTGAGGCACTCTCACATCGTCCAAGTGTAGACTGATATTTCCATCCTTTTTCTTTACCCATCACCCAATACTATGATGTTTTATCCATTGGATGGATAAGAGATTATGTTGCTGTGATGGTTAATTGCTTGTAGTCAAGGATACAAATGTCACAGTGGAGCTGGACGAGTTAAATGTAATGGGTGTGTAACTGACAGGCATGTACAGGGTAAGCACTTTTTATTACGTACTTCTCAGTGCCACTCACTTTACAGTGTGCTCCACAAATATTGGCAAGGAGATATGTCATGTGCCAGGGAATGAGTAATAGAGATTTGTGTGAATTATGGATGCCAGAGAACATCTAATTATAGCCTATGAAAGACCAAACAATAGGAGTGAAAAACAACAGAAACATTCCCTGAAACCAAAGGTGGATTAATGAGTCTTGGAGGCAATCGACAATATTAATAGTCACTGAAATTTCTGCGTGGCCAAGAACCCATGGGTAAAGAACTGGCCTAGATCTGTGGAAAAGAGGGCCTGAGCATAAGAGAGTGCAGGATGAAATGAACTTTACTTCTGCAAAAGGCATTCCAGCATCTTAAATATAAAACTGTATGTTAAGCTAGGCTAGAAACAGAGAAGGAGCAGCTTTTCTCTAACTAAAAAAAATAAATCTGACTTGTTCTTCCAACATATAAAATAAGGCAGCAGATGGAGTTGCTAGGAGACAGAAGGCAAAGAACAAGAGCATGAATATGCTCTACTGTCTCTACACAATAGCAAAGAATATATGAAACAAGCCAGATCTACAGATCTCACCATCAGCTACTACTATTGCAAATGATGAAATTTAGGTTTTGTGCTAACCAGGTAAATGGTAAATGTGAACTATTTTAATAAGAGGATCTATGAGAGTGATATTATATGATATTTAATGCTGCTCTGTGGTTGATCTTTATAACCATAGAATTACAGATGGGAATGACCTCGGAAAGTCTCTAGTCCAACCTCCTGCTCAAAGCATGACCAACTCTGAAGTCAGACTAGGATGCTCAGGGCTTTATCCAGTCATCTTCTTCATGAATGGAGATGGCATAACCTCTCTGGACAACCCAATCTGCTGCATGAATGCCCTCATGGGGAGAAATGGTTTTCTTCAGATCCTGCCTGACCCACCCTTGTACCAATTTATGCCTACTGCCTCTCATCCTCCCACCACACAACACTGTGAAACACCTGGCTCCACTTCCTTGATGACATCCCTGCAGGTACTGAGGGATGCTGCCAGGTCCCCCAGAGCCATCTTTTCTCCCAGCTGAAGAAGCTGCAGTCCCTCAGCCTCTCTTTATAGGGCAAGTGGTCCAGCCCCAACCATCCTGGTGGCCCTTGCTGAACTTGTTCCAGTTTATTGATGCCTCCTGTACTGAGGGCCCCAAACTGGACACAGTATTATTCATATGGTATAACAAGTGCTGGCTGTTCTCCTTTTAATAGAGCTCAGGATGCCTTTGGACATCTTTGCATCTTTTGCCAAGGTGCACTGCTGGCTTGTGGGTAGCTCACAACTATAACTCTAACGTTTAGTTTTGAATCCACCAATACAGAAGGTCATTAATAGTTTGCTGTCACTCCAGGGCTTTTACATTTTATTATAGTTGGCTGAACGATGTAAGACAAAGGAGATGGGGCAAGATGGATAAAATAGCAGGGTCATGTGCAATACTGATGAATTGTGAAGTGAAAGTAAATCCTGGCTGGGAAGTTTTCTTGGGAAAGGTGAAATGAATGAGAAATGAGAGAAGTTTCAGTAGACTGACCATAGCACGCTAGGAGTAAGAACAATGTAGTAACAGAATAACTTTCTTGTGGGAGAATCTTAAGTAATCTGGCCACCACTGGGTAATAAACCATCATTGATGGGCTTTATAAGATAGATTAGAAAACAATTTTAGAATATAGATATTAAAATATCCATTGAATACTTAAGATCTTCATCTGCTTCTTTGTGATACTACTGAGTGAAAAAAATGGAAAAAAAAAGTTGTATCCAGTTATAGCAAAAGATTTATATTTAATAATATAGGAATAAAAGAGTTTACCAACTATAATGTTAGAAGGCCATCAAATTTTGAGACAGAGATGTCTGCAGAACAAAGAAATACGATGAGCCATATGTAAGTCAGAGACTTAATTAGTTCTATGAGTGGAGAAAAATACTGCCAATTAAAAAGAAAAACACAAGCAATTCCTCTGGAAGATAAGGCATGTGATTGGAAGAGTTCATTAAATCCAAGATTTGGGACTACAATGTAAAATGTCAAGGACAAGTGAAAAAGTTTAGTGAGAGCTGTTCAGAGTTTTGAGGCAGAGGCAAGGACTGCCTCAAAGCCTGCAAATACCCCCCCCCCCCCCCCAAATTCACAAATACTGTAAAAACAGGAAGGGCTTATAAATTTGGGTTAAATTAAAAGGCCAAAAGGAGGGTAAGCCATCTCATTAACAAAATCAGAAAAAAAAATCTTTTCAGTAAAAAAAATAAAGTTGTAAGACATTTTGAAAATAATTTCAATTAATTGTTTTAACTTCCTTTACTAATGGAACTAGTATATAGAAAAATATAGATAAAAGAAAGTAAAAGAAAATTATTGCACATGGTAAGTTTACGTTATGCTGATTCAAGAAAAAGTTTGCTGGAACAAAATACAGGTGAAAGGAAGAGAGTGGCATAGTTCTTATGTGAATTTTAATAAACTATTTGAATAATTATCCATTATTATTTTAAATACTTATTCCAAATGCAGTTCAGAATAAATTCTGTCACATAGGTTGAAAAATATGTAATGAAGGTACAAACAGTACCAGTTTTTAGCAATGTATTGAATTTAAATGATGTCTACTAGTCTCCTGTAGAGTTCAGTGTTCTTATCTAATCATGGTTGTTAATGATGAAAAAAAAAAAAACCAAACCCAATGCTTAAACAACATGTTTGTGTTCTTATGAAATAGGGTGTTGCAGGTAATCACAGAGTTGACACAAAAAAAAGAGCAAAACAGAATTAGAGTAGATAAAAGTAACAGAATTGTTTTCAGATCCTCGAAAACAGAGGTAATAAGGCATTTGGACAAAACCACAAAAAGCACAGAAAATAGAAACGGGCATTGGGGTGAAAGTGGACAACGAATTAGGGAGGAGTCACCAAACAAGAAGAAGCAGGCTGTGCAGCGCAGGAATCCGTACACAGCATGAGGCCCTGGAGCAATGCTGGTTAAACAAACCTGATCTACAGCATTCAGCACAGGTGATCTTTGTGATTAAAAGAAACACAAAACCAAAAAGCAAGTAAGCAAAGTTAGCAGGGCATTCAGTACATGGTCAGCTGATACTAGTTCTCAAGCTAAGACTAAGGAGGAAATGAGCTTTAAATAAGCTTCAGTAGTTGCTATCATCAGACTTAGCTGCAGGTTCTCTGGGGTTCACTTGTGCACAACCTCTGTCTGCAAGGTTTCAGTGAGGAAAGGATGACTGTGCCTGTGCTGGTACTGCCACCTGCTCCAGGGATACATTCCCAGTTATCCAACCAGTGAATCGTGTGGTACAACTTGCTGCGCTCCCCATTGAGCAGCTTGGCCCTATCTGTAGCACTTGGGTAGCACAGGCACAGCAGCTATCCATTGCAGCCACTTGCTCACAGGCATCTCTAACGCTGGCGTGTTTGTGTGTGATGCCAGGGGCACATTTGTGTAAGGAGTTACTTATTCTGACAGCTCACCGCCTGGTAAGATGGTGTTCGAAGGCCAGGCCAGGTGGAGGTGGTGAGAGCTGGCTCGCTTCCACCCGTAATGCTCATTGAAGCAGGCCATGAGATTTTTTTTTCATTGAGTCAGCTCCAGGTTTTAGCTGGGTGGATACCAAATTGTTCCACCCCATGAAGGATCCAGCATGTGCATACGGGCAATAGGAGCAAGCCCAACTGACAGCTCAGATGTACCCAGAACTTGTGCTTGCCAGGCGCTTTAACCCACCCTTGCCACCTGGCAGCCCTTCAAAGTGAAAACGGGCACATTTCATGCAGGGAAGCAAGTGTTCACAGTCTTCGCTGCAATACTGGAAACCTTCTTTCTGCTAATTTTCAGGTCTTCTCATCCAAAGAACTGTAAATATTTACAACGTTTTCCCCCATGTGCCTATGGAATGTAAATATGTAAACAACAAACATGTAACAAAGTAGTCTGATAAGATTCAGGCCCAGGACGTGCCTGTTTAATATTAGTATAAAAATAATTAACCATGAATTTTCCTTCTTATTATCCAGTGGCATTATAAGTATGCTTTAAAAGGCAGAATTTCTAGAATGAAAGTAGATAAGGGGAAAAAAAAAATGAACTGACTGGTGACCACGGTTTGCCGGGTCAGCATGCATTGCGGCTGGGACAAGTTCTGCATGTACTCACCAGAAGGTTCATCAAGGTAGATGTGAGGGGCAGAACACCTTCTTTGTGCCTTGGCTGGTGGAAATCTAGGAGGGAGCAGAGAGCAAAGAATTGACTAAAAACATCCCTCTGTGCACCAGAGTTCAAGAGTTCCTTGATACCTTTGCAGCTATGCAATGGTCTCTCTGCCTAGACAACTGAGGTGGTGTAGGTTTCACATTACTTTCCTAAGGGTAATAGAGGTCCTGCACTGAGCAAGCATTTAAAGCAAGACTGACTGGTACATCATGATATTACACCACCAGGCCGAGCACATTATCTGATTTGGCACTGCAAGTGGTCTATGAGCTTTTCTGCCTTGCTTCTTTTTGCTTTTTATTATTTTTTTTTCTCTGCACAATCACAAGTCTCAACAATACTCCCATGAAATTAAAAGGAAAAAAAAAAAAAAAAAAAGTGCAAGGCCTTTCATGTCACTGTGTTCTTATTTGTGTTAATGTATATTTCAACAACCTCATTAGTGTACCTGATTACAATTCTGAAATTCACACTATCTCCACTGTGAGATATCTGACAATTTATTTAGGCTTCGTCATTCTGAACTTTAAAAGTGAATTGTTCTTCAGGAATGTCATTTAATTTGCAGGCTTGGGTCATCTGACTGGTCAGAGTTTACATCTTTGAACAAGCCCTTACAATTCATTTTTATAAGATGGAGTCTTGCTGATGACCTCTTTAATTTTTCCAAAACTTTGGCCAAAATGTAGCTCTCTGTTAGTAAGGCAATAACTTTTCAAATAACAATTCAAAACTGGTAATACACCAAGAAGATAATGATTCAACCATTGAGAAACTATTTTCTAAGGAAGTCCTCTTCCCACCCATAATAATTTAATGAGTAACAAAAAATGAGCTAAGTTATCAGCATATTTCTGTAACCTTGATTGCAACTTATTACTTTTAACATCACGTATAAACTGTGAATCTTTTTTTTATTAATTCTTTCTTTGCCTTTCAGCTCAAGAATATAATAATAAAGAAATTAACACATTTTTTAAAATTACATTGTAGCTTGTAAGCAGAAGATGAGTTCCTGACTCACATCTGTGTATATATGTAAATTATTATATTTTAAAAAGCAAATGAACAAAACACAAGTTCTTCCAGCAGCTTGAAATGTTTGTTCACGTACCAGGCAGGGAAATACACAAAATTCTGCAATGATACACAATGGAGTGTTAGAATCCAGTGGAGGACTAGATCTGATAAAAACTAAGGCATCTAGTCATTGTGTCCCTTCAGCCTCTTATGAGTACCTAAATTAAGAACCAAGTAGGGTCAGCAACCTAATCAGTAGCGGGAGATAAGTTAGCATGGCCTCCAGTCCTGTATCCCTAATTGCCCAAACAGGGGAGAGCTGCTGAGCACATGGTGGTTCCCTTCTGGCTTCTGCACCTGTATCTTGCTCATCTGCAAACCAAGACAGACAGGCTTAGAGATGAGGTATGAGAGGTTGGGCATGTACCTAAGTCTGGGAACATTAATGGATTCCCAGGGGCATCTCCAGATAATAATTCAGATTTGAGATGCTCCCTAGAGCTGAGTCTCTTAACAGACTACGAAAAACCTCTAGGCACATCAATTAAATGCCCAGAGACACAAGGTGAATCCAGGTCTTAGGAACCCAGACACAAAGACAGCAGAATACCTGCATTTCAGGCATGCTGCTGCATCTAATAGTAGGTGTGTAGTCTATCTAAGCAGTGTAATGCCCTGGTATGGGATCCAGAGTACTCAGTGGTCTGAGCAGGGAGCAGACAGCAGAGACACTGCTGGCATAGAAGTAAATCTGAAGTCCTCCCATGTGGGGTATTGGGATACACCACTAAAGAAGAAGGTTCACCTCTTGGAAGACAGAGTTTTTTTCCCTCAGAGGCGGCATACTCTTAATTTTGAAGGTTGAAATCATAACATGGGGGTGTTCCCTCGACTTTTTTATCATTTCAGCACATGCCCAGGCACTGGAAAACTGAGATTCAGATCCCTCCTCTTCTTTAGGTCTGAGGGAGTCAGAGATCAAACCCACCTTCTCCACCATCTGGATAAATCCTTTCACTACCAGGCTGCTCTGGGTTCAGATGCTCTTTCCTCCTGTTTTTGGAGCTGTGCCACTATGCAGCACTGCCAGTTGTTCATTTCTCTGCATGACTCATAGCCCAATGGTTAGGTTACGTTTTCAGAGATGGGAGATGTGGATTTGAGCCTCCATCAGGCTCAGGAGGGAGGTGGAACTATGTCCCAGGTCCTGGTGAGTTCCCTAATTTTTATGTAATTTGACATAGAATGGATAACTCCATCATCATTGTTGCCTTTCTAGAGTATATGAGGATAAATTACAAGGTTCAATGCTATTTTTATGGAACCTTGCTTTGTTGCAGTTAGTCTTATTTTCAGGTCAAGTACTGGCTTATGACCTTTGAGGAGGTGAAGCAATTGAAAAGTATCAGGTTATAGTTGGTGTGAGGAAGGTCAATCCATGTAAAGGACATCAAAACCAAACAAGAAGGTGACTGGTAAGTCTACATAACTTTGGGGGTAGAGGGCAGTCAAGCAGAAGATTTGGTGTTTCAGTGTTGCGTACAGGGCACACGCTCTGTCACAATACTGTTTCCACCTCAGCCCTTTCTAGATAGAAGTAAAACTGATTAATTCTGAAGGATGTCTCTTTGTTCATCTTTCGCTTCACATAGACAACTCTGGTGTATCTGTGGTACCTGGCATCTTGTAGCCTGCCATCGTTCCACACCTTGGCTTCCTGTGGTATGAAATCATTAGTTGATTCAAACCTGTCAGGATTAGCTCTGCTCTGGGGTGCAGTGGGAAGGTGTCCCTGTAGAGCCGAGTTCAAAAGCAGCACAGCCACCAAGACAGCATGTGCCACGTGAAGTGGCACCAGCAAATTAGGATATAGATTTTTCTCTCCTCTGACCATCTTAAACCCACATTCAGAATATCTCTATCAGATTGACCATTTCTTGTGACTCCTGCTGGAAACAAAAATTGCTTAGGGGCACATACATTCCCTAAATATGTCTATTTTATATAATATTGTTATGAGTTGTTATATGGGTGTGGCATTTTAATCAAGTTGCGGTGGGGAGGTAATGGGTGAAACAATTGTTTTGTATGGCAGTAAGAAATGCTTCAAGATCTTTTATCTCTCATTAGCATCTAGTGTGTTATTTATTAGTGAAAACGCCATTGCAGAACAGGTTTGTACAGGAAATGAAGAAACTTCAGTGAAAGTGGATGTAGGATAAAATCAGCATCCGATTTAGCTCACTCTATTTAAAAGAGAAATATCCACACCAGTTTTGGCTCAGGGACATGCAAAATGTTGTCTGTTTGGGGGCTTAAATTAACACCTAGCTGAAGTAGCTGTCAATGTGCTTTAGTGGTTCACTGTGTTCCAAACCTATATTTATCTTCTAATTAAATTAAAGAAACAGTCAAAACTTAGCATTTAATCTATTTTAATGAATCCCTAAAGAAGGGGCAGTGTTTAATAACCTCTTTTGACTTACTTGTGGTAAGAATGATCAAGGGAAGGAATTTAAAACTAATGAGTCTAAATATGTTTTTTTTTACTTTACAAGTGCAGTTGAAATAATCCTTATTTGTTTCAAAGTAATTTTGAAGGGAATGGAAACAGGTTTTTAACCTGGCCGATTAGATAATCTTGAAAAGGTGTAATGTTTTAAAATTGGCACTCCCTCAGAGAAAAAAACAGCTTGACTGCTTGAGATTTTATTTGCTTACTCCAGCTTCAGAGAACGTGAACATTTCCAGCAAATTCAAGTTATTAAAGAGGGTTTATTTTTGCTACTGAACTTGATGGTAAATTTTGTCTACAGCTTGTAAGTCCATTTTAAAGGACTTTACAGAGTGGTGATATAGTTAAATGTGCATTTGTTCTTTTCCATTCTGCTTCAGTAGCCCTTGATACATCACAATTGTTTGTCTAAAAAATTGGCCTATCCGGGGGACTTTACTCAGTGTTTTGGATTTATAACAAAAGCCCATGGCTTGGAAAGCCCACCTCAGCTTGCTATAATACAAACTTCTCCCAAAGCCATGGAAAATATTTAACTAAAATACAAAGGAACACAAAACAATCTTGAATTTTGAAAATTTTGGAGACGTCCACAAACACTGTAGGATAAAACCCACCCTTTGACTTTTAAATGTCCAAAATTAGCTGGGGGACCTGTTATCACCATCTCCTCAGAACAGCACATCCATTCACTCCACCTGCTTTCATCCCTATTCCAATTAACATCGGTCCTTACTGACCTACAGGGTATAAGCTGTTTTTTCACATCTCTAAGTCTCTTGTCCCTTCCATAAGTGTAATTAATATTAGGAGTTATACTAATTTCATCCCATTCCTAGCAGGAAGCATAACAGCTTTTGTATCATCGACACACGAGACACAAGAGCTACCCCTATACATGGTAATTCAGCAGTGCCAGGATCCACGCTCTGGCCAGCTGGCACGACTAGCCTTGTTCATACTGCTGAAGTCATAAACAATCTTGCTAAATTCAAGCTCTTCTGGGGCCTGTTTTAGCTGTTTAATGGAGAGATGGCAAAATATCAGTGTCAAGGTCTGCCTGGCAGTTTGCCAATATAGGCATAACCAGGCGGATTGCTTTTTAAGTGTATTCCTGGATTTTCTTCCAGATTCAGTCTCCTCTGGAGCTGGTGAGGCACTTCCAAGTAGGGAAACTTCACCTTTCCCTTCCCAGCCCAGGCAGTGGCAGTACAAGTGAGGTGGTGACCCCTCAGAAAGTACTTCTTTGGTATCCTTGTCTTCCCTGTGGAAAGGGGAGAGGAGTCTGTTTTAGCAAAAACAGGGAGACAGTGGAGCTTCTTTTTCACAGACAGTGGTTGCATTGTCTGGCCTTTCTGGGAAATAAAAAATTTCTCAGGGGTCAGAGTTTTATGGAGGAGAGTCTGAAAAATGTTATATAGCAAGGAAAACAGTACTGCAGAAAGGTTCATTTTCAGAAATTAATTTCAACTAACACATTTGAATATCTGGCAAAATCTTATGTCTTTACAAGTAAAAAAAATTATTTCAGAAACAAAATAATTTCAGAAAAAAACAGCTTAACAGCCCTATCTTTCCAACCTGATGCAAAGAGGTCCTGAAGCGAGCTGAGGCAGCAGTTTATCTCAGCCCCACACAAACCCGACTCTCCTTTGTGATTTATTTCTGTAAACTAACAGCCAAAAGCTCCAAACCATCAAGCTGAAAAAATCTTTTTACTGTATTAAGGAATAGCTTGTATAATACTAAGCTTCCAAGATTTCTATTTCTAATTTTATCGTGGCTTTTTAAAAAAAGTTTTTGTCATGTAGTAAGAAGGGCAGAGTCACATCCTTGCATCTTGTGATGAGGTACGTAAGTCAGCTGAGTCCTAGTGTGAAAAGGGAAAACAAAGCGTTTCTAGTTCACCCCAAACACTTCTTTTAATTGTAGTTCATCTAATTCATCATGGGCCTGTCAGATTTGAGGCAACAGAATAAACAGACTTTCAGAAATGTTGTTGGCTCCAAGTTTAGTTCTGTTTGTTTGCTACAGAATATCTTCTAGATGTTGTTTTGATGTTGAACTGAAACTTGGCAATGTTTTCCATTGGAATGCAGCACTGTTGTGTCAGGTCAAAAGGGAAAATGCCAGTCGGTGTTTCCCAGTGGTCGTACACATGTAATGTTATGTCCTTTCATTGAACTCAGCCTTTATTCCTAAGAAGTTATTTTAGCTTGCATCACTGGAGATATTATCAGTCATAAACATATGCAGCTTTTTATAAGTCTTATGATCAATGGGCAAAGAAAAATACCTATTAATCCCATCATAAAATATATAAAAACTTCTCAGAACCAATCTTCTTTTTAATCCCTTCCTCCCTTCCTTCTGTCCACCTGTCCTCTCATACTGGATGAAATTTCTTAAGGGTATGGGCAGAGGGAGAGGACAGTAATAGCAAGGCCTAGGCCTTGGACCATTTTTATACTAAGCTTTGGCAGCGATTGCCTGTATAACTGGTTCAAGTAAAGCCCTCTCGTGTCTTTGTTTCTAAAACAGAGTAATTCTTTTTTTGGTAAACTCTTTAAAGAGTATCTGTATAAAAATCTTATACTACCTCTGCTAGAATCCCTTCAAGTAGTGATTAGAAGCTTTTAGAGAATGAGATAGGATTAATTCATTATTTGATTTATTTTGAATCTCAGCCTTTTGAGTGACAGAAATCCAATGCTCATTACCTTGGAGATGGACACATCTGCAAATCTGTTAGAGTTAAGTAACAGAGTATTGCTTGCACAAGCTGTAATTTAAAGGTTGAAAAATCTTGCATCATCTCTGAAATATAAAACCACAGATGCTCAGTTTCCCAGCAGTGCATTTTACAGAGTTCTGGGCCAACTCCTTAAGTAAGTCCTTACACAGTCCTGTTTAGTCCTTTTGAAGGGAAATTATCTAAGTCAATGTATCTCTTTTATTTCAATATGAATTGGTCGGAATAAAGACAAAAACTAAGAATGAATCTCTCTTGTTCTGTTTAATTACTGAAATGCCAGTAGGAAATTAATCTTTTTTATTACTAAATAATTTCCCTTTCATACATGTCTATGTCTAAGCATAATTTTTAAGCACTTTGCTCTTTCCTGGTGATCTAGTACCACAGATTTCTGCTTGCAATAGTTTGGGAGTTTATACCACAAGTTAGATGTTTTAGTAGTTTAAACCCCTGCAATAATTGTGAGGTTTTTAATTCTTTTGAATTAACTTTTAAATCCTATTAGAGACAGAGGTTCAACTATGACATTGAGTTACACATCTCAATTCTTGATACATGATCTTAATGTGATTACACTTGGAGTTCAAACTCCTGTATAATTTTTCTTGGGAGTGAAATAAATTTACTGTAGCAATTCCGTTAACCACAAATAAAGCAGGGTTGATTGTTGTTTTCATCATGTTACAATAATATGTATATACCAAGCAAACTCACAAGGAAGTTTCAGTGAAGTGCAATGAATGCACTTGGAGAGAGCAGGTACGGTTCAGCAAGTAGCCCTTTATACATGTTAGCTCAAGTCCTACAAGCAATAGATCTGTATCAGCGTGGCAACGGCCCAAACTAATTATTCCTACCTCTGAGGAAGGGCTAATTGCTGTAAATGTAGTGTTACATTGACACTGTTATGTAGCATTTAGTCTAAATCAAGCTGAAATATCTTTACACAGTGATGCATTTCAGATATGCACGTACCTAGATACATCCAGCCAGATAGGAACCAATTGCTTATCTCCAAAAGTGCATTTACACCAGGATGTTGGTTAACCTCTGTGTTGATCCCAGGTTCCAGCTCCTTGTATTGCAGACATGTTATTTCAGCCTGATCTGGAGCAGAGTGGCTCCTTCAGGGGGATGGGGGATACAGCTGAGAAGCAGTTCATGCTGGAGGCCATATTATATGGAAGGGACACAGGCCTGTCTGCACCCCCATCCCCCACAAGCCAGTGGCCTGCACTCTCTGTGAGGGGTAAAGGAAGGCAGATAAACCATGTCCACTCAGCTTTACAAAAAAGCTGTCCTTGGTTTGGAAAGTTCCTGGATCAAACACTAATTTTGCCATGGCCTGGCCATTTTAATTTTCCCTCCTCTGCCCAAGGTAAAGAATCCATTTTTTATTTAGGTATCAGAGTGAGGTGGGTGGTTAGAAAACCTTGACTGCTGAGCAACTTGCAAATGAAATGCAAATAACTTTCATTTGGATGGCAAAGGTTACGCTTCTGCTTCTGAAATTTCACTTACAGCTGGAGATCAGCTTCTCCTTTGCCACATTTTGCAGTGAAGTCATAACTGTCTGTTTGGCACTAGTCTGTTGCCATGGATAGCAGGAATCGGGGTAGGATGTGATGACATTAAAAGGTCACTTCAATCTCTAATGGCTAAGGTTCTGGGAATGACTAATGACATTGTACTGCTGCAAATGTAGAGCTGGAACAACATGATGAACTGTAACTGACTCTTGTTTAAGCATAAATATCTCTGAGATTTAGAAGAAAGGATGATGAAGCCATATTAAAAAGTGAATGGTTTTATTCTTCCTTTTGTTCTTTATTTTGAGTGAGATTGCATGCATGGTCATTGGATGAAGTCATTTCACTTATAGAAAAATATAACTTAGCATACTGGGTGTATTTCCAGTATAAATCTATGATTGTATTTAAATTTTCATCCCTAGATAATACTGTACAGGGGAATAACTTTGACCAATAATCATTACTATTTTTGTTTTTCTATAAATATTTCAAGACTGTCTTTAAGATGTGACTCTTCTTGTCTGGTCATAGGAAATAAGGGATAAAGTTTATTTTCAGAAATACATACTTGAAATGTCTCACTGAAACCCCAGAGTTCATGCTTGGTTTGGGACAGTTGGGTTTGATCTGGCAGAAGAGCATGACCGAGTCATTATGAATTGTTAACACAGCCCTGACGGTTATGTCAGAAACTCTTGAGGGGATGGAAAGGAGATGGAGCAGAGATTCCTACTACAGTAAAACCTGTAAAAACAAAAAGAAGCCCAAACTATGTCAATTGTGAAGGCTGTTCTGTAGAATTTCTGTGTAGCTCTAATACATGTATTTAGTCATGGAGTTTGACAGGGAAGTAAAGAAAAATCTGAAGTCTTCCTACCATCCCTCTCCCTTTTTTTCACCTTCCTCCCCCCTCCCCTCCCATTCCCTTGCCTTCCCTTTCCTTTCTTTCCCTCCATCATACACTGAATTTTAGAAGTGAATGCATTCCATAGTCTGTCTTTCAATTAAGCTGGCTATTTTAGCCCATTTTTAAGTTGTGGTACATTTATTCATCAACCAGTGTTGACACATACGTGTTGTTCTATATTTTACTTCTACATGTAGAGGAGTTCATTGCACACTCTGTATTCTTGAGAACTGTCTGTACAAGATTTCCTTTGTTTGCAAGTTGACATCTAGGCCAAGCTGCTATTCACCTATGCCATGAAATGATGGTGTCTCCAACCCCCTTTAAATAGTACTCACGGCTTCACAATAGGTCTAAACAGCTCTTTGCTTTAATGCCATCTGTCAGTTATGTCATTTCACATTCACAGTTCCCACCACTTGTACTCCAGATGAAAATTCCCTCTTGTCCCTCAACCAGCATTTCCCAGGAGTATCATAGGAAGTGTCCAGAGAAGAGAAGAGCTTCTATTAAAACCTGGCTAACCCACAGTGCTCTTCTCACTGTCAATAAAGACTCTGCTTTCAGCAACTGACTCATCCCATAGCAATGCACTTCATTTGGGCAACCCAAAAGCTCAAGTGTCTTCCAAGTTTTTCCTTGTGCTGAAGCAATCCGGTGCTGATCATGAAGCTGCTGTTAGAGTGTGCTGCCCAGCCTGTGCTAAATACAATACCTTTGGGCACAGTTTGACACATAACCCTTGGCTACATTTACACTGCTAAAAGGAGAGGACAAGGGGCCAACTCCCAGCCTCATGGTCAGCTGCCACAGTCTGACTCACGTCCCCACTGCCTGTGGCTTGTCGCTTCTCTAACAGATTCAGATTTACCTTGGATACACCTAGTTGGTGTGGTCCACAGAGGATCCATGTAGAGAGGAAAAGTTGGGCAATATGGGCGGTGGCAGATGCTGAGCAGCAACCCACAGCCTATCCCTATTTATTTAGCAGTGGGGAGCTACCTTTTGGGAGTAATTCAGTGCCTGGTCTTAAGCTAGCAAGAGAATCAATAATAAATAAATAAATGAAACACAAATCCCCACTGATAAAAAGCCCTCCCAAAATGCTATCAGGATGCATTGACTGGCACGTTAGGGTAAGGTTGCCCTGTGAAAACCCCTTGGCAGTGAGAGCAGATTTTGCAGTATGGTAACAGCTCTAATGGGACTTTCTTCCTGACAACTGGGAAGAAGGTGACATTGCCTTTATTTTCCCAGTTCTGCAAACAGTGGAAAATCTTCAGTCTCTTTTCCACCTCCCCTGTCATCACCCAGTAGCTTGACACCTGCTATGTGCACTGCCTCCTGAGAAGAAGTTCAGGTAGGTTACTCCTGTGTACCCTCACAGCTTCTTCTTTATGAAGTTTTATTTCTAAAGAAGGACTGCAAGTTACTTGAGAATGTCCCTTGAAAACAGTAAATGATGAAACATGGATTTGCATTTCATTTCTAAATCTTCTGTTTACATTCATTCATGAATGGAGATTTGCCATCATCAGCTCCACTAAAGAGTGGAAGTAATGTATTTCCCAGTTACAGGACTTGTCCAGGTAACGATGGAAGATAGGAATAAAAATCTGTATGTTCTCTTGCCCAATCCTTTACATTAATCACACATCTCCCCTCCTGATTATGAGTATGTGGCCACTCACAGAGGTAGCTGCACTTTGCCTGCAGCAGGAGAATAAAGAAAGGAAGAGTAAATCCCTTCTTTAATCTCAAGTGCAGAGATAATTTTTTTCCAGTAACGATAAGATTTCTTCTGAGGGTGCACAACTGCAGTATTGGAGCATCTGTCTTGTGTCTTGGCACATGCTACAGATGATCAAAGCAGCAGCTTTTGTTTAAAGCAATAGAAAAACAGGGTGGCAGAACATCCAGGGTTGGATGTAGCACCACAAAGCAAGGAAGAATCACGAGAGCCAACTGTATAAAATGTTTTTTCAGCAGTTTGCCAGTGTGCAAAATAACAAGGTAGATCAAGTGACACAGTTCTGAAATAGTTTATCCAACAGACATTCTACCCATTTTTGTTTTCCCATAAATTCCTTATATAGATTTTCTGCATGCAGATTTTTTTCAGCATCCATTTCTCAGTTCTGTAGATAATCAGTCCAACCTTCAAAATAATGTTGCTATTTTTCATGACAGTCAGAACCAGGTTTTTTTTTTTACCATCATTTTTCTTCGCTTGCTGGGTAAATTTAAATTAATTTTAAATGATAAATTAATAAACCTAGGTACTCTGTTCATAAATAACAATTTTCAAAACGAAGCAGATTCCATTCATACTAGTTCTACTTTTATACAAACATAACATTGAATCAGGCAATAACTTTTTAATAGTATTTCTATAAGTGATTAATTCATTTCATACCATCAAACAGTACAGAGGAGGTAAACATCTCAGTCCACAACAAATCATTGAAATACATATTCTTAGGCACCTGGTTCTTTTCAGGAACTTGAGGTCTAAAGTATTGCTTGTGAGCAATCCTCATTATCAGTAATCTTCACATGATTTATTAATGCCTTGCTAAAAAGCTCTGATGTAACTGTCCAGTGCTGTTTTCTTTTTTCTATAGGGAGAAGAAAATCCCAAACACTGTCATCATCAGCTGGCTTGTGTCCAATAATTCCAAATTAATTTAAGCGGCCAAGAGCTGGGCGTTAACTTCTCTCATATGTCAGGAGAGTAGGCAATAAAATAAAACAAATCAGTCGAACTGTAGCAGCTCTTCACTCCATAATAGTGGGAACAGAGGGTGAGATCACCAGTTCTCAAAGCTGAAGTGACCAGCTGACTTCTTTGTTTGCTAGCCTGCATGCTCTCCGCTAGCAACACAAGAAAGGAGACATTTCTCCCTGCTACTTTGTGAATAAGCAGCTTTCACATATAGCCACTCTGCATGATGAAGCTAAGTGACCTGCTGACAGTCCTCCTGAAGACAGTTTATGCCTCCATAATTTTATTTCTTCTTACATCGCACCTGTGGAAAGAAACAGCTTAGTTAATGAGAAGAGTGATGCATAGCTTTAATTCTCATGGTTATGAATATGAGCAAGGTCCCTGAGAACACTGGAAGTAATTACGTTGTATTCCCTTCTGGTTTAGCTACCGGGGCTGGCTTTGTTCACAGCAGATGTTACAACAATTTCTTGCCATCTTTAAGGTTGGCACTTGCCCTTTTTGGCTTGGAAAGGTTTAGGATGTGTCATTTCAATTCTGAAGAATGGATGCAGGCATTTATTGCTGGCTACCTTCTATGAAAGAAACAATCCTACCTCCTGAAGTCAAATTTTCCATTTTTTCTATTAATGTATTGAAGCACCACATGTCCATACTGCATTGTAATGGACTACTTGATTTTGTGATTTCTTTATTCAAGACCAAAAGCAGTCTATTTCCATTTATATACAGTATGCAAGCCTACAATTTGAGTTTAGTCTTCTTTAGACTCATAGAAGACACAGTACAGTGCTTTCTTAAGATACAAGTCATACGCTTCTGTATATTGTGCTTTGGAAAACAAGATTTCACTTTCCATGTGCCAAACAGGCTTCTGTTTAAAATATAGCTATAAGAATATGTGTTATCAGTCAAAATCCAACATGGTTTTAGGTTGTTGTTTTATACAATGGAAGAGAAGTTGTGCCTGCTTGTAACTAAAAGTCTGTTGCGATTTCCTCAGTACTCAGTACTTTGGGGAAACACCAGTTGGTAACAGTTCTTCAATAGTTCCCTTCATTCCAGCTGGAAAGGAACATATTTTAAAGTATCTCCAGTTAGAAACTGCAGAGGGGGACTTAATATACTGTAGTTATTCTGAATTAAGATTAAAATGTTGCTTAAAAAAAAAAAAAAAAGAAAGAGCTGCTGGCTTTTTTTAGTAACAATTATTCTGAATGCATGATAATACTTGTTAGTGACTGTGTGTGCTTTAAACTCTCTGTTCCTTGATATGTTCTTGAACTTCTGTCGTTTTTCAAGGGGCACTGAAACAAAGGTTTTGATGGGGTGACAGAGGACCCACATTATAAAATTAACGTCTTGAATTACTGTCCAAGAATCACAGACCTGCAGGTCATATACATTTTGTAGAATCACTCCGTAATAGACATTAAATAGACACTGTTGTCTTATTAAAATGCTGTTAAAAGTGCTGCTTAATCATTCAGCATGATTTTATGATCAAGTATGCCAAATATTCTAAGATATTGTTAGTTATGAACTAGTTTAATAGGAAATTATTGTATCAACCTAATATATTAATAAGTGGTATTTTCAATACTGTCCACCGAGTATTGGCAATATGGTTGTATAATATAGTTTACAATATCCAAGACTCACTTATATAATAATATCACTCAGTACAACAGTCTGTTTAAACAACCTAAAAGATACTTGATGTGGAGACCGAAACACCAGTAGTTAGTATGTTCATACATATGTACATCTGTATATACAAAGTTCATAAATTACTTTCAGTATCTTTTAGTTATGAAGATGAGGATCGACATCCAAAAGCTAAGCAAATCACACAGACAAACTACTTTTGGCTTTAGATAAGGCTTGTACTTCTAAAGGCATCTTAAAAGCAGCAGCTCTGATTCTAAGATGCTCACATTTTAATCAACGGCTGTCAAACTTTTTGACAGCTACGGGAGAGATTACTTTATGGCCGTTTACTCAAAGATCCGATGGCAAATAAATTTTACAGTGTTAAAGGATGGTGCAAAACGATCTGAGGACCATTTGAGAATTCTTCTATGGCCTGCCAGCTTGATGGCCTAATTTGAGTAATCAGCAAATTTTGTTATGCCTTGCATACAAATTCTGCAAATAACTGTGTTATAGATGCAGCATTTCTGGAAAGATCTAGTTGTTGCTGCACTCTCCAAACTAGCCAGCTGCAACAAGGTCTTTTAGCATCACATACCAACACACTTTTCACATCAGTCCCTCTACTGCTTTCTCCTAGTCTCTCCTCATCCAGGGCATGCCCTCACTCTTCTCTCTACTACTTCTTCTCTCTCTTCCTCAGCTGCTGTCTCTCCATTGCCTCTCAACAGAACCAGCCACAGCTGCACCTTATCTACATCGACCAACGCACCGCCCCTGAAGCCAGCCCACAGCTGTATGTTATCAATGCTAATTAACCCAGCTTCGTTCCTCTACCTCTAGTTTTCTATTACCTGTGATAATGCAGAATGTATACTGCACTGTCTGATAAATGATGTAATCCACTTTATCTGAAAAAATACGTTCTAATATAAAATTCAGAGCAGTTCAATGGTTTTTTACAGGATGTCAATGGCATTTACAGGTTGTCAGATTAAAGATCAAAGTGTTCTCTATCATGATTGTAATTCTACAATATTGTAGGGACAAAAAATGCAGATTCATTAGTAGGTAAGCAGGTGATATATGGAACCACTCATGGAGAAATCCCGACTTCATTGGAGTCAGCCTTATTATTTCTTTAATTCCATGTCTTCATTGTCCTTGAATTTTTCTTAACAAGCATTTTGAAAACTGTGTTTATGTTTGTTAATTCAGTTTATTGGAGATAGCAGGATTAGATAGTATGCAAAGAATATGGCTGTATAAGTAATTTTCTATCTATACCCGGCTTATCTTTATACATTTGAAACACAAATTCCTGATGTCCTCTGTCACAAAAGCACAGTTCCAGATCACCTACTGTATATATCCCTTTAACATTTTATATACACAATTCCATTTTTACAGTAGCATTTAGTAGCTTCAGTGAATGAATACAGAATCCTGCTGGTCACCTGCTTAACATCCAGTCTGTCTGCAGATGATGTCCTACACTGCCAAGACTTGTAATGTGTGATATTAACCCAGGAAAGAAAATTACTATCCCCATGATGTGTAGCACAAAGACATGCTCTAAAGAACTCTTGCTTCAACAGAGCTATTCACTTGGAAAAAAATTATAGTATCTAAAGATTTCAGATTATGCTGCTAGCTGGAATTTAACTTTACCAAAACAAACAAGAATATAAAGGCACCCTGTTTGAGGAAACAGTGGAAACAGGGCAGGGAAATTTGTCATGAGGGGTTGTCAGGTAGAGCAAACTGGCTGGAAGAAAGGATGGGGAAAGATATGAAGAAGTGGCCAGACAAGTATGATGGAGAGGAAGAAAATGGGGTCTGTGGGAAGTCTCCTCCAAATTGGTCTGCAATGTCTTGGGGCAATGCCATTATTCTGTTGAGATTGATGGGATTTTGGTCTTGGCTTTAGAGCAGCCAGGATCTTGCTCTTGATGCTTATCACTCATGCTTAATCTTGCAGGAGAGGAAGTCGCTGTCATTTAGATTTCCTCAAAAAACAACCTGGGTCACAGGCCTGTTGGGCTCAGTGTGAAAACATTCTTTACATGTCAGAAAGGCAGGTATATTTAATGCATCTAGAGAGCATCAAAGTGAGATTTCTGTATCAGATCACTTTGTTTACAGAGCAGGAGGAAAGCCGAGCATGTCTGGATTTATCCCACGTGTTGACTCACAACTATCCTATTCAAAGCCAAAACCACTCCTAGCAACACTTCCAGTCACCAACTGCAACTGCCAGACAGCGAGAGTAGATAACAGTAGAGGCAAACTTTCAGTCTGCTTTAACCTGAAATTGAATCTTGGTGGAAGAGAACCCGAAATTTGAATCTTGGTGGAAGAGGGATTTTAGTTGTAGGAAGTAGTAAGTGGAGGCACGTTAGGAGTCCTCTCTTCAGTGGTCAATAAATGAATGGCTTTATGAACAGTGGAAGTTTTTGCATCTGGAAAGCTCTCCCAAGGTACACTCTTCAGTGCCAAATTTGGTAAGTCCATGTTATAGCAATAAGCTTACCTGTGAAACTAAAAAAAAAAAAAAAAAAAAAAAAAAAAAGAACATTTGTGTTTGACTCTCAGCGTTTTCCATATAACCTCTGCTTAATTTACAAGTGGCATTTCCCCTGCACTCCTGCCAAGTGTTATCTGGGTTCTGATTGTCCTGAAAAGTTCTTTTCTCTTCTCATTTCACCTCTAATATGTGACTTCTTTAACCTGACATCAGGAAATTGTTTAGTTGTGTAGCTAGAGTGTACGAAAAAATCCCACAGACATAAATTCCAGTTCAACATACTTAGCAGAGTTGGATAATAGGACAAATTAAAGACATGCCAGTATCTTCTGACACTGTTTCAAGCAGAGATGATACTGAATGTAAATAAGAACATAGTTTTCTAAAGATGTGTTGCCATTCTGTATTTAACAATTGCTGTATTTTATGTAGTTCATTACCTTTCAGTCGTAAGTGAAGGATGACTGGCACTGTTTTATTATATTGCAATATTTTCATGCTCTTCTCCTCTGAAAGATGGCCTTAAGGTTAAGGATTGGGATGACCATCTTGTGAGGGACAAAGAACTAAGTTAGGCACTACTTGTTCTACAGATTTTTACTTCTTTTTTTTTTTTTTAATTTTCAAAAAGCTTTGAGGAAATATACAGTATCCCACTGGTAGGTTTAATTCAATGGCAAATGACACTGAATTCCTCAAAACCCTTCCAAAACAGAAGATTTTACTTTATAATTGCATTTATTTCTTACTCTGTCTAACCTTCCCTGCACCCATCAGACACAAACTTTCTTCAGGAATGCAGACAGCAGATCTTATGCACATACCTTGTATTTGCTCTGTGATTTTAGCTTAGCATTTGTTCCTACAGAGTTTAGAAATTGTACTCAAAATCATTGAATCTAACATACTGAATTGAAATACGCAGTAGATAGAAAGTTATATTTACTTGTATCAGGAACAATAGGCTTAGTTACTCCCCAAGCTTCAACAGGTTTCAAATTCAGTTAGGATTTTGACTTGCATTCCACCAGTATGAATACGTGCTCTGGCATCTGAGCCAATTGACTAAGTCACCTCAGGCAGTCAAAATCCCCTTCAGTTTGTAAAACTGGCCTGTGATACTGGTATCTGCCCTGTTACTGTGTTAAAAGGTGGGCAAAGAGACAGAAATCGGGTAAACACGCAGAATGAAGTAGAACAAGTTATTGGTGATCACCAATGCTTTAATTAAAAAATTTAGAAGTATTTGGAAGAAGTTAAAATATTGCAGGAAACCTCACGGTGTGTTATATATTCATTCTGGGGACAAGCAGGGTATCAATCGCAAATGAAACAACATGTCATAAACTCTAAATAAAAATAGAAATGTCCCTTGGTACTACACCAGCTTCTTAATCCAGATCTTTCAAGCTCTGCAGACAGTACTGAAAGGGGTGAGGGACAACTAGGTCAGTCTTTTGAGGCTGCATAAATCAGGACTGTATCCTTTTAAATGGATGGTCTTGCACTAAGACTGATCATTTCTTGGAAGCAAGATGAGAGTGCCTGGATGTCCCACCTTGACCATGCATACTTGGACCAGCACTGCTGTTGTGCTTCTCAGTTCTGCTTTGTGGTTTCTGGTGAAGTGCTGCATCATTCCTCCTTATTTCTGTGGGTTTTTGCTGCAGTTGTGTTCTGCATACGGATTTTTCTGTAGCCCAGTTTTCAGCCACACAATATCTAAAAGATGGCTATCATCCAAAGCTAAATATCATATCGGCTCCCTTTCTTGAGCTGAAAAATTTTAGAATTATAATAGTTTCCTAGAACTGGGTTATACAAAGGAGTAGTATTAGCATGACTTTTGTAGTTGAGCTTTTCTTGTTGCATAGGCATGCAGTGAGCGATAGGAAATCATTAATTTCTATTTTCACTATTTTATTTGTTTAAAATCTATGACAAGCAAATGGCAGCAGACAAAAGCATCTCAGTCTAAGCATGTGTTCAATGTAAAATTTTGCAAAACTGCAATAGCAGTAGAGGAAAGATTGCTACCTGTCTAATTTGGGTACCAATTTCCACTGAAATACTAGAACAATCAATAGAAATACATCTGAGCACACTGAATACATGTATCCCTAAATTTAAAGCACGTCAGCAAGGAAAGAAAATTTTAAAAATCAAGTTTAAGAAGTCTAGGGAGAATATTTTCTCTTATTCTTATGTGCAGGAAATGAGAATGATAGAGGCCCCCAATAAAATGAAGCAGATTCAAGCTGCCATTTCTCCCTTCTGGGATTTCAGTCGTGTGCTGGAGAAAGCTTTTCCATTCGTTGTGCTGAAGATTTGATAATGGGTCTTATTTTCACTGCACTATTTCCACCTACTGCTCAAACTGCAAATTGCACTAAATTGTAAGTATGTTCTAGAATCGGTAACTGCAAATAGGTATCGGTCTCAGGTTTCAGGGAATCGGCACTACGAATAAGCAAGTGGATATAGTGAGATTAAATACTTCTTTTATAAAAAGGTATTTGCACTAGCTCCCAGACTAAAGGTTGTCAGGTATCTAATACGGTCTTTACTGCATGATCTGTTCAGAAACAAGAGTATCAGTTATTTGGTTTAAATGTTAGAATCCCTCTTGTGGATGTAATTTTTGTGTGAGTTCTGTTGTTAATTGAAGACAAATGAACACATATGAATAAGAAGGGCCACACAATGGTCAGTGGAGGCATTCACTACTCTCACAGGCAAGCGTGTGCTCAGGATCAAGTATAGAAAAGGGTAGCTAAACCACCTAGAAGTTTTGAGGGGGATTCATCTGGACAGTCCTTCCCCATATATCTCAAGCTATAAAGTACCTTTCACACTTCATAACAACCGTAACATTTTAGTAATGGATCTGGAAGATTCAAAAGCTCGATTGTGCTGCAGGAAAAAAAAGAGGAGAGATTTTGTGCTAAGCTATGAAATTTAATTTTTTTTTCAGGGGGCTGTGTAGAGCATAGCTAGAAGACACATCTTGTGGATCTACCTTGTGAAATGTAGCAGGAGTCTTATGGACAGTTACAAACATAAATAGACAGTACAAGTGATTTAAAACTCTTTAATGTTCTAAGACAAAATATATACTTTGTGTGATATATGCTTACACAAAGTAAAAAAATACCAGCATTGCTAATCTCAAACAGCTCTTCATACAACACAGGTATGGCGATAGCTTTGATAGCTGTAAGAGGTTTTTTATTCATGCCTTTTTGTAGCAAAATCTGGATGCAGCAATTCTACTAAGCTGTACTTGTAACTAGCACAAAATAGCCAAATGACTCTTCGTTCGAGCATCTGAAAAAACACAGCATGGTTATTTCTCTGAGCATCTGATGTGTAGGGAGATGGAACTTCCTGACTTCAGAATCTGTAGTTTGGACATTTTCTTTAGGCAGAAGGCTTCAGCTCCTGCTTTTCCCTTGTGCATTCTTTTTAATCACATGCAAAATATGAATGAGTTAATGCCCAGACTAAGAAACTGCAGTGTCCTTCACTCAGGACAGCATATTAACTGCTGCTTTATTAGATAGGAGGCAGCACGGCTGCGACCACTGTCTTTTCCTGGATATAATCAGGGTACCAATCACAAACAAAATAGTATGTCATGAACTAGGAATAAAACAAGAGAAGTCCCTTGGTACTACATCAATTGTGATCACGTGTGTTTTATGATAAAGCATCTGCAGTAACTCTGTTTTTTGAAGTGCCCAGCATTGACTGGTGGGTTAGATAACTCCTGAAAACATAATGTGTATTGCACCAAACCTCTGTTCAAGTCTTTGCCAGGGTAGTATCACCTCTGGATATTTCTCACCCAGTTTAGATATGAGGTAAGCACCAAGCTGCTTGCTCCAAACCAGGCAGATACCTAAACTGAGGCATACATGTATGCGGCTAGAGAACTGTGAATACAATGATCTGCTTATGGAATTTACATTTTTCTGGAGACAGACAAGAGGTGGGCTGAGGTTTTTTAGACTTACAGCTTTGGATTTAAATTTCATTTTACAGAAAAATTTGTCTAACCTTTCAAAAGACTAACTGCATAGGATTCTATCAGTCAGCAGTTTTCTAGTAGAACTGCCTTGTTAAAATACTGGATTATTTTTACCACTGTGAACATTACTGTGAACCCTGAGCTACAGAAAGGCTCAAGTCTAGACCAGTTTTTATTATCCAACCTTCTTGCTTGAATAGTAAAATCTAATTTTGTTTAGTCTAGATCAGTTTCTGTTATCCAGCCTTCTTGCTTGAATAATAAAATCAAATTATATTTACAGTCAAATTCTCCTTATTTGTGAAAGAATCTTAATTGGATACTGCTTTTAATGGAGAATGCATGGTGGGGTGGAGGTGGTGAATAGCACTATTTTATTATATTATCTGTTGTTACTTGAGAGCCCTGCTTTTGAAAGAGAGCTTTGGACATCCAAGTATAGATTTGCTTTGGCTTGAGCCCTAAAATCATCTGGCAGGAGATTTAAACTGGGGAAGGGATTGCTGTGGATGTAGCTCTGTACTACAGAAAGCAGCCTCTGAAGAGGGTAGAGTTTATATGTGGGGTCCCTGGGAAAGTCCCACCCATCTTGGAACAGCTGCTGTTGTCTGGGATGATGGTAAAGTGAGGAGCTGTTTTATTCTCTGTAGTTGCCCTGTCATGTGAAGACTATCAGATGAAGGCTATCTGAAGTCTGTAGATTACTTCGAGCAGAATGGCACTGAGACAGTGTCCTTTCAAGGGGATGGAAGCCAGGACTTTGTTACAGGAGGAAAAATGTACTGCCAATTTCTAAAAGCAACTTTAAACTAGTGCAAGCAGAATAAATTATTTTTTGAAAGTGTAGGAAGCCTCAGCATTACCCAATATAATTAAAATCAGTACATTCACCTCTAAGTAATTATTTGTAATAATATGTGGAGTATTTCTTAACCTATCATCCTTCAAAGAACTGCTCTTGGCAAAATAAAAACATATTTCCTTGGAGGATTGTATTTATGTAAATACTTAATAGATTGTGATTAAATTAAATTAACAGTATGTATCCTCTTCAGACTTGTGTATATTGTCCTGCCTTGTGATCTTTGCGCTAATGAGTATCTGAATGAAAACACTTGGTTTTTGAAAGAGAGTGTGGAAAATTAAATCAATCATTACAGTTAAAAATGAGGAGGAACCTTACTTTGATATTTGTAAGATTTCAATGGCAACATCATATTTTGAATCACTCTGTTGTGAAGGCTGGTAGAAAGAAGGGCACCTCTGCTTTTAATGCTTTCCATTATAGAGGTATGGACACGCTAGATTAGACCTACATGCTACCCAAGTCAGTAATTTGTTTCTGGCAGAGCCCAGAGCCAGATGCCTCAGGGGAAGGTGCAAGGACCTGCAGTGAGAAGTAAGGGCACTGCTCTCCCTCTAGCATGAAGATAATCTATTCATACAGCTTGAGCAGTCTCCTGAAGACTCACCCGGTGGTGCCAGAAATAATGAATCCACCCTTCAAAGATTTTGCTGTGTGTTGTACCAAGTGAGTCTGAGATATAGCAGATGCTCTCAGGTCTGATCCTTCATTAAAGCTTTGGTGTGACAAAATATAATAGCTGCTGTGACCTGGTGGCACTGCATGGGGCTGGCAGGCAGAGGCAGCAATAGTTAGGGCAGACCCCAGCCCAAGACCCATAACAATTTATGCCTGAACATGGCTAAACACATGTACTGAAAATCCCTATCTACTGGTAGATGTAAGTAGATACTTCCTTGTATCTGTTACAAGGGAGTAATCTTTGAGTTTGCAAACCCTTGAGTTTGGTGCTGTTCTATGAGGATTTCAGAACTTGCTTCTGTCCTTAGTCTTAGTCCTGAACTTCTCCCTGGATTTATGGGGAGAATTTACGGAGGTCTCAAAGAGAACATTAGAGCAGTTCAGGGAAGGTCAGACACAACCAGGGGATGCAGTGAGCTGTCTGTCTCTGACATGGCTATGAAAAGCTCTGAGTCAGGCTGTCTTTGCATGCCTTAAATGTTGCATGGAGTCAGAGACCCCTGAATATGGAGCCAACTGAAATCCCCTTTCCCTTTGTGCAGTCACCTAGGAGTGGTCAACACAAAACCAGAGTCTTACAACTGGCTTGTGGGTGCCTTATTCTGAGCTCTATCTGTCTGGAGCTAGAAACAGATGGGTGTCCACCATCTGTTTGAAGAGGATACTTCAAAGTACTGACTAAGGGCCACTCCATTAAACACAAATTGAGGAGAAAGTAATACAAGGGACATGTGGCCACCTTGTGTTTAGAGACTCTGCAAGAGCAGCCCAGGGGCCAGAGCTGGAACCCCTCTTGTTTGTATGACACACTGTTCATCACAGCTATAAAGAAAGCTTGCCATCTGGAACATTAATTTTTTACATGACCGTATTTAAACTCAGCAAACTGAGCTTAAATATTTTTTTTTTTTTACAAACATGAAATTCTGTGTGGAAGTAAAATATATAAAGTAGTGGCTAAAGTTTCCCTCAACTGTACACTATCTATACTGTCTGCTTCTACTGTGTGGTCATATATTTGCCTGAATGCATATACTGTACCTTGTTGAATAAATCAAAGCTGTTATGTATTTTAACTTTCTTAGTACTGCTGCTTATGAGATACTGTGTCTGTGTATCCAGATTAGCTTGGCTGTTCATCACAGATCAACACCTTTAGTACTTAATCACACGAAACTGCAAATGATTAAATACTATTTGACTCAGAGGGAGCATTGCAATATAATATGTCTATTTATTATACTCCTTTGCTTCTAATACAAATTTTTATTTACATTAAAACAGTTTTGTGCATATGAATTTCAGTTTTTGGGTTTGTACTATCTTTTATTTTTACAAACTTTTTAATAGTCATCTCTGTTGCAACAGAAGAATGAAAATAAATCAGTACATTTTAATAATTACAACAAATTAATTAGAAGGTAGAAGTCATGATAGTTTACATTTCATTGACTTTATAATTACAGAGTTGCCAATGTATGAGTGATTACCTCCTTCCTTCTTGTTAGTTATTAAATGAAGAGTTCAAGGAAGGCCTTAATCTTTTCTACCTACCGTGTTTGCCAGAGACAGGATGTGGCAAGGATGGCAGAAAAAGAGGAAGGAAACAGGTTAGCACTGTCCCATTAAGAGAAGATACACAAAATTACAGAGAAAGAGTGTGGACTGCTTTTCAAAATTATTATTTCTGGCTTGGTCTTCCCTGCAGGGAAATAGCTGCTTACATAGTGTACATACAGGTTAGGGAGAAGAGAAATTGTCACTTGTCATAAGGAAAAGGAAGATCTGTGCTTTAGATGGTTGAACCTAATGTAATTAATTCACTAGTGGTGTATCCCAAGGCTTAATACTGGGGCCAATACTGTTCACCCTCTTCATTAATGACCTGGACAAAGGAGCACAGTGCGCCTGCAGCAGGTTCACAGAGGATACAAAACTGGGCAGACTGGCTGATGTTCCAGGTAGTTGTGCCATCATTCATGGGGACCTTGACAAGCTGGAAAACAGGGCAGAGAGGAATCTCATCAACTTCTACAATGGTAAAGCTAGAGTCTTACATCTGTGAAGTAATAACCCCAGGCACCAGTACATGCTGGGGGCCCACTGGTTGGAAATTTGCTTTGTTCAGAAGGTTCTGGGAGTGAAAGTTGTCCAGCAAGTGGACAACAAGATGACCACGAGGCAGCAATGCACCCTCCTTAGCTACCTTAGTAAAAGCATTGCCAACAGGTAGAGGGAGGTGATTCTTCTCTTCAGCATGGTGAGGCCACACCTGAAGTACTGCATCCAGTTCTGAACTACCCAGTGCAAGAAATATATGGACTTACTGGAGCAAGTCCGATGCAGAACCACAAAGATGATTAAGGAACTGGATCACTTTTTGTATTAGAGGCTGAGAGAGCTGGGACCATTCAGCCTGGAGAAGAGAAGGTTTACAGGGATCTCATCAGGGGAGGGAATGAAGGAGAGGCAGCCAGAGTCTTCTCCACAGTGCCCACTAAAAGACAAGAGGCAATGGACACGAATCAGAAATCATTAAATTCCATCTGAACACAAGAAAACACTTCTTCACTGCAGGGTTGATCAAGCACTGAATCAGATCGTCCAGAGAGGCTGTGGAGCCTCCATCCTTGTAGATATTCAAAGTCCAGCAGGACACAATCCCAGGCAAGATAATCTAGCTGATCATGTTTGAACAGGGGCATGGGACTACATGATCATAAGAGGTCCCTTTGAACCTCAAAAATTTTGTGATTTTGTGAATTGAACCTATTATGTGATTAATGGTTGTGTTGTGGGTTAACACCAGTATGCAGCTAAACACCACACAGCCACTTGCTCACTCCCTTGATGGTGGGAAGTGGAAGAAAATCCGAAGGGTAAAAGTGGAGTAACAGTGAGAAAACTCATGGGTTAAGACAAGGAGAGTTTAACAGGTAAAGCAAAGCTTTGCTTTGCGTGCACAAGCAAAGCAAAATAGGGATTTCATTCACTGAGCAAAGAGCATTAGATTCATAAAGATTCATTCATCAGAGAGTGTTAATATTAAAACAAACGCTGAGATCATAAAATGTTATTCCATATGGAAAGGAAGATGAATGGGTAATAATTGGCAAATTATCCATATTAGCCAATTATATTTTTAATAGATTTTCCCATATGTGTGTGCAGAGATTTGAGCAAGGTGTGATTTGTAGAAGAGAGGAAAGCCAATGGAGTACTTCAAGAAACTTAGAACATACTCTGAAAGTGTTGGCAAGTCCATTTAATTGAAATCCTGTAGCAGACTTCTCTTGTATTAAAAAATCTGTAGCTGTTAGAGCAGGGAAATCACTGTAGTGAAGGGAAATAACTAGTAACAATATGCGTGAATTTATAGAGAGGTTAGAATACTGATTCTGAGGCATGAACTGCCTTTTTGTTTCAGTAGTTGCTACATTAGGATGGTAACTTTAAGAGCTGATTTCCTGACGTGTACACTACCAAATAGCACACTACAATGATGGGGTGGTCTTTCCTTACCCTGTATCTTTTTTTTTTTTTTAATATGCTTTTCTTCAGTTCTTTGGATCATGAGACTTGCAGTGAATTGGATCATGACATTTGCTGATCTGACAGAGGAAATCTAAGGGACTAAGGAGGAAGCACAGGCAAGGGCAGGACAGGCAAAGCATAACTGTTCCTTTTGGTGGGAATGTGGTAACAGATCAGTTTAAACTCATGACGAAACCACATCCTTGCTGTTCACTGCAAAACCTATTGTCAACACCTGTTTGCTGGATCACTGCACTGTACAGTTACATAAATGACAGAGATGTTGATTCATGACAATCTCTGTGGTGCTTCCGGAATGGGTATCTCCTGCAGTTATACCTCTGACTGTTTTGGAGGCTGACCTCACAAAACCCTAATAAAAATTGTATTAAGAGGCTATGAATGAACTTGCCCTTCTGCATGAACCTCAGAGGGTTGCTCGTTTGTGGTACTGTCTTCAAATCCCTTCATTCCCTTGTTTGCAGCTGAGCAACCATCCTTTCTCATCCTGTGTATTTGCCTTTATTTGGTCCTTCTGCAGCATAATTCAGATGTTAATCTGTCCCAATCACAAACCATGTGGAAGGAATAGCTGACATGCCATGCATTGTTCGTGACATAGTTTTCATGCAACATCACTGCTCATCCTGCCTCTCTTAATTTGATTGCAGTTTTTCTAAAATGTAAGATTTCTGGGGAAAGAGTTGTTCTATTTTTTAATACAAACACTTCTATCATCGCTTAAAAAATAGTAGGAAACATTAATCTTCATATACATGGATACAGTTTTCAAAACCCTTCATGAGCACTGCTCTGTAGGATTTACATTGTCAGTATATGAGATCAGACAGATCTTTGACCTTCTATATCCTTTTCTGCTTGCATCCATTTTCTCTTTGACATCTTCCTCCTTCATCTTTATTTCAGCTCCTCTTTGGTTACTTTGCCAGCTACTTTCAAATTTCAGGCTCTATCTGCTCTGCTTCTTCCAAACAGCGGCACCTGCAAGTCATGTTCACACTCTCTTCTTCTAATGAACTAAATTTTGTTCTGTCTAACAATGATTTTTGTACGTATCATGGTGCTCTCTTATTACCTTTGGAAGGGGGAATTTAAAAGTATTTTCTCAAATAACTAAATACTGGAACTTTTGGCATCAAATGTTTCTATTATACAGCACAATGTATACCACTGTGGGTTCTATAGTGTAACACCATGGGAGAGATCCAAAATTTGACATACTTACCAGCAGGGCAAAAAAAAAAAAAAAAAAAAAAAAAAAAAGTGATTGAATCTTTCCAAATAAAGACTTCAGTGATCTTTGCAATAATGGCAGGCTGAAGTTTGTACATACATTGTGCTCTCCTAATTCTATGCTCCTATACTAAGCAAGGAATTGAAATGAATATTCCAGTCATCTCTTGTGAAATCTGTTGAAGAAAGATTGCTCTTTTTCAGTTGCAATTATCCTTAGTTCCAGCAGGATACCCAGAAGGGGAAAATACCCAGCAGTTCTCCAAGGCTCAAAGCCAATGCTATGTATATAAAAGATTTTAAATTATGTCTGTTCTCCATGCAAAACTTCTGAGAAACAAGAAAATTCTGGTTCAAAATCATGTGACCTTTTCCAAGATTTCTGGGAACTTGCAGCCCAGACATTGGGCTGGGGTATTTCAGACCTTAAAGTGGTGGCCCCAGCAACACTAGGAAATAACATCTGTACCACTTTGAATGGAGAAGTAGTTTGATCCAAGTGTTGCTTGTCCACACCACAGCTATTTTTTAAGAAAACCACAAGATTTTACTGGCTGAACTTGATGGCATGGTTGTCTCACAAATGGAGTTCATTACCTGGTGTTCAAAGACCCAATCTCACACAGAAGGCCAAGATAGCATTTATTGCAAGTTTGTGTGCTAGGGTTGGTCAACTACAGCATGTGAATTCTGCTCTCCAAGGAGAGCAAAGAACAGCAGTTCCGGCAGTTTCATTTCCTAACTGATGGCAAAAAAAAAAAAGGGGGGGAAAAAGACAGAGAGAGCAATCAGTGTGACACATAACTGCTACACGGGATTTTGTGGTATCACTTAGATAGAGCGGCAGGGTGCAGCTCAGCTGTTCGTAGCCACAGAAACAGAAAATGTTATTTGGAAGGAAGAAGGAAGTACACCAAATCTACTATGTCTCAAACCTGACAGTGTCTCTTTAAAATGTTCTTAAACCTGTTTAACACACCCTTAATTTTCACCACTCCCTGGGAACATGCACCTCTTATAGTAACTTGTAAATCAAGAAAAACCAAACCCAGCAATTTATTCTCCAGTGTGTGGTGGCTATTTTCACACACCCAGCCTGGCCGTATAATTAAGCTACAACATAGCTTGCTAACTTGGAGCTTTTTGCTTCAACCTAAAATGAGTTTAGCACTATAAGCTTAAAAGTAGTTTAGCACTATAAGCTTAAAAGTTTCAAGTATTCTGGAGCAGAATTGCATATTTCAAAATGAAAATTAAGTGCCCAGCCTTGTTTATGTGGCACTTAACAACAGCAACAAAAACAAACGGAAAAATCTTCAGCTCAGTTCTTTGTGTACTGAATATTAAAACTCATGTAAAGGATTGTTTCTACTAACATTCTTCCCAAAGTACTCACAATTTTAAAAACAATTATTCAGAGGAATATAATTTACTCAGAATAAAAGGGAAGAAAGATAAAGAATTCAAAGATCATGATTTAGGCATAACACTATGGAGGCTCTGCTCAGAGGTTCATAAAAGATGCCAAACCTCATTTATACTGGGTTGTCTGCAGCTCAGTGATCTGAACAGAATGAATACAGTTATCTACAAGGAAAGCACCTAAACCCCAAAATTCAAGTCTTACTGTTGCTATAGCTAAAGGGTTCAAATCCAGAAAGATCCAACACACTCCTTCTACAAATAGAAGGAATACTTTGTACCAATGAATGAAAGGGATGGAATTGCCAGGAAAGCACAATGATTTTTTTAGTTTCTCTCTCTCCTCTTATCTGGCAGTTTCTCTGTGGATCAGATTCCCCACATGGCCAGATTATAATTTCCTTGCCATACTTTTTGTGTAAGTGGCCACAGCATACGGAAGCTGTGTTTTACAATGCATCACAGTACATGCAGTTTGCTTGAGAATTAGACAAATTTTGATGTTGTATAGATGCAGTGCTGCTGAGGCTGCAGAATGAGCTTTGTGACTTAAATTTTGGCCAGTCACAGAGAAAAAAAAAATAGCTGCATGTTTGTTTCCTTTTCCTTTTAATTTGGCAAGAAGTCATTGCATTCTGCAAGTGGAAAAAAATTATTTCAAATCCTGCCATTACATGGGATCCATCTGACATGTCTAGGTGTTTACAGTGTAGATGTCTACTTCTGACTTGTCATCCTAGGCTCCCTTTCAAGACAGTGGAGAGAAATAGTAACTTCTAGAGCCCAATGCTCTGACCTACTTTAGTCATCTACATTAGAGCGAGATTACATTAGGGATGTCTTGGGTGACAAATGTGGTAGGAGCCTAGCTTTTGATGTAGCCTAGCTTTTTTGTTAAATAGGGCCCGCGATGGAAAGTCTCGCCCAGCTCTAGAGGAAACAAGTGTTTGAAAATAGCTGCCACCAGTTTGACTTATCCTTTCATTGAGTAGAATTCAGATTATTTACTTAGACGTTAATTGGCATTTAGTTTTCTCAGGCTAATAGACTGCATGAGGATTCAGAGCAGCCCATACTTGAAATTACCAGGTTCTTCACAGTACGCTCTTAGAGCACTGTGGCAGCATCTGGAACTTCAGAAACTGATCTGGGACTCCATGATTACATCCAGATAATTATAATAATTCTGTTCTGACTCTTTCCCTTGTAATATCACACAAATTATTTTGAAATCATCCTGTTCTAAAGCCCAGCCTTGTTTACATTGCACTTAACAACAGCAACAAAAATAAATGAAAAAAAAACCCAACAGCTCAGTTCTTTGTGTACTGAACATTAAAACTCATGTAAAAGATTGTTTCTGCCAACATTCTTCCCAAAGTACTCATAGTTTTGAAAGCAATTATTCAGAAGAATATAATTTACTCAGAATAAAAGGGAAGAAGAAGTTGATATTTAAAATGTACTATCTTCCTCACCATTGTAACAGTCTGTTGGCCAGTTTATATAAAAGGACAAGGATTTTGTAAAGACAAGATGAGAGCTCATTGTTTTTTCTGCTTCTCAGCCCATGCAGCCCTACTTGCAGATGTGTCAGTTTAGGAAATATGTTCTCCTTTCTTTCACATAGTTCTGTTCGTGATTGAAATCTGCACCTGAAATGTATTCCTTGGCATGTGTTTGGAAATGGTATGAATCCTTCTACTTTACTCAGATAAAGGAGGACAATGAGACAACTGAGTTTTCCTCCAGAGAAGCTGGGAGGGGAACGTGGAAGGAAGATGCCATTTCTGTGATACGATTTTCTATTTTACTCCTACAGATGACCTACATTTCAACACATATCATAAATCTGCCTTGCTATTTTATTTATTTGAACAGGTGAGCAATTTTATTTGACTGCAAAGGTATTTATTAGTAAGGAAAGGGTCTTGAACATGTGCAAACAAAATACAGTGCTCTCTATATTTACATATATACATGCTTTCCACATTTGTCATGTAATTAGAGAAGAACTTCAGTCTGAAGAAAATAAAATGACAATGCTGAATGACTGTCAGCTGAGGGGCTGAATGACAGCCCCTTCACTAAGGAGACTGGGTTATTTTAATCCCTAAAACATCAACATTCTACAGACATTTAATATCACCTAATTGTTTACATCAACATCAAAGAATTAGGAAATAATTTTCATGCAGTTTTAGTTATGTGCTTTATACAAATTTTGACCATAGGGGAATAACATAGGAGCAGCAGTCCTTGTTCAGCCCAAAGGTCTATTTAGCCCAATATTCTGTCTCCAACAGTAGCCAAAAGCAGATGCTCAGGGAAAAGTGGAAGAACAGGGAAAGTATGTAAGCTGCTTTCCCTAACTGTCCTTACAGTCTCTATCAGTTTGCATGTTAGGGTCTTTTGTAACCAAATGTAGTTTCTGTTTACTTAGTAACCATCAATGGATATCTCTTCCACTAGCTTGCCTTCCTTGTCATTGAACTGTTTTATGTTTGGGTACACACACATGTATACAGAAGTATTTATGTACATACACACATGTACAGATATACACATTATAAATAAGCTTCTGCATTTCATAAAATGTTGGAAAAACAGCTTCCTGCAGCAAGGACAGCTTACATACATATTGTAGGAAGAAACACCTCTTCCCCCCGCCCCCCCCCCCCCCCCCCCTTTTTTTTTTTCCCTTCCTACTAGGTGAATTTTGATGCCACATAGCTCTTGTACTGGGAGAGAATTGAAATACACCCTTCTCATACTGTCTGTGATTTTTTAGACCACTTATACGTCCTTTTAGATATCCCTTCACCACACTAAAAGGGGCTTAGCTGATGCATTTGTTCTTTATGTGGAGAAGTAATTTTGTCTCTCTGACCATCTTTTTTTTTCCTTCTCTGAACCTTTTTAAGTTCAGTGCCATACTTTCTGATTCGCATTTTTGGCCTTTCTCTTACTTATTTTGGAACATATTTCCTAACAACTCTTCTACAGGAAGCCATTCTGTGCTAACTGTACCACAGCCTGCATCTTCCAGGAATGCAGAAATACCTACCTTTCTTCCATGCTCATATTCAGCTTTGATGTGGATAGAGAACAGGATCACAATCTGTTACATTTGGCTGGCATGCAGTGCAGATATGTGTGCCGATAACACTAGTGTGGAACCCACCTGTCATTCATTAAATAGGTCAGATACTGGTTCACTGGGTGTTTTTTTGATTTTTCAAAATGGTAATCAAGGTTTTCAAATGGTAATCAAGTTCTCAATCAATTAATTTGATCCAAATAACAAAAGAAACCATCATTGCAAGAGAAAAGGCTGCTTAGCCCTAGCAGATAATCCCAGCACAATACCAGGACAAGGAGAGAAACCCAGTCTTATCAAATAAGTGTAATTTGAAGTTCCTCACATGTATATAATTTTAAGAGGCAGATATATCTCCTTATCTGCACCATAAAAATAACATCCTGTTGGGTTGTCGCCTATGTATTAACAGTGCCTATGATCAACTAATCACTATAAGAAAATTTCAGATAGGGAGCAGGAAGAAACTTTCCTCCCCTTAACTTCTTCTCCTCTAACATCTTTTAATAAGATGGCTTTCCCTGAGATCATCACTATTGGTTCTTTCTCAGAGCTCTCTCCGTGGGGATTTTTAAGTGATGGAGATATAAAGTCTTTCTTATTCTTTAATGAAAAAAACACGACTAATTCTAATTCTCACACTCCCACTACTACTGGCCAGAATGTGATTTTCATTTTTTTTTAGCCACTCAGATGAATATTCTTGGTTAATTCAGATGGTGGTAACACATTAACAAATAAGCTATTTATCAATAACATAAGCTACAGAACTGGTTACAGCCATTCAGCTGGTACCACACAGATGTCACTTGACCTAGATTTACAGTACAATTTTCCTTAGATAACTGATTTTACTAGTAACTCTTTGTGTTCTTTAGTAAGGTGGTAATGGTACTGATGCAGCATGAAGATATGCAATTTTAACATACTATGGACCAGACTTTCAGGGAAATCTGCAAGATATTTCACTCATTTGCAGAGTAGAGAGGTATGCAAATTGTGGGAAAATCAGGCCCACTAACACTGAAGATTATGTAGCTCCATGAAATGTGCTGGCACCTGCTATGATTAGCATTTTTCTCTGCCAAGCAATTTTAGAGGAAAACATAAGACACTGTTCAGCCATTTTCTGCAGCAACTAGAAGCAATAAAAAGATTTAGACATTTTGCATACTATTTATAGCAATTTTTTCTTCCTTCTTTCGTGTATGAACTTTGCCACACCTTTTGGGAGAACAATGGGCTGCCAAATACATCTGCATTGTCACTAAGTTTTTCTTAGCATTTAAAAAATGCATACAAAAAATCTCTGAGAGTGTTCCTTCCTGTATTCAGGAAGGTGTGGTTAAACAGCCAGATTGCATACCTTACTTTAATCAGCTGAAAGGTTTTCCCCAGGAACAGCAACCTGCAATGGCAATAGGAAATGTGAGTTGGGCTGGTAAAAATTAATCCGTAAAGCACAACATTATCCCTGATGCATTCTGGTATTTCATATCAGACTTACTGAAAAGTACTCACTTTAACGATAACATAATCTAGTGAGAGTGGCTTTAAATTGTTCTGCCTCTGCACAACAGCTGTTGCTACATGATATTACAGAATTATTCTTCTATCTGTTTTAATCACCCAAGTGATAAAATTCTGAAAAATACAGCATAAAATGAAAAAGGAGAATTCAATGTATAATGTCTAAATATTAATTTAGACTGTGGTGAGACCAATTATCTTTATGTCATAGTAAAAGGGCTGTAGTGTTATTCTCTCTCCAGTAAAATATTTACATTTTAGGGAGGTAGAAAAACTGTGGTAATTGTGTTCCCTCCCACAAAAAAAATATCTTATAACTCAGTGGTAAAAGTAGTCTGCTGGTAAAAATGGGCCACTGTCAAAAGGAGGAATTATTTGTACTTGTGTTTAGCCATAGGCTAAGTGGCTTTTCCAATTGGAAGGCTGTTGCTTTCTCATCCTCTCCTTTGAAAGGGTTAGGCATGCTTGAAGATAAGCTTTGCATGTGGATTAGGCAAAGGAATTCTGACTTTCTGAGCACCAAGGGGAGAACAAAGTTGTTAAAAAGGACCCCAGGTGCTTGGCATTGCCAGTAGTTGCCCTTTGCAAGGCTGCACAGGACATTGCTTATCTACATTTAAAACCCACGTCTCAGTATGAGCTAGGATGCCCGTGGAGAAAGGAGGTTTCCATCTCACATCAGAGCAGTAGTTTATTTTATTTTGAGGTGTCTCTCTAGGAGCAGGAGGAGCAGAATCTTCAGAGGAAAGTTACAGAAATCCCATGGGAGTCTAATGACAGAATAACCCGCCTGCGGAAAAAAATCATAGTCCTTACTTCTCCCTCTCCTCTCTGTTGCAGTCATGAATACTACTGCAATTCACACAACCGTTTCTAGTCTGAGTCATACATACCTCTTGGTAAGGGTGTACCCATAGGCAATATGTTTCCTTGGTTAATTATTTTGACCAGGGGTGAAAAGCACCTCTGTACATAGAGGCAGTGCAAATCCCGAGCATTCCCTTATTTTATGTAGGGCTGGACCGGGAATTAAGGTCCTTGTGTTAGTCACCTTCAAGGAGAAGGTGTCACCCTATACATGAGTACCACTTCCTTTTCTATGTTAAGTAGTAGTATATTTGCTGCAGTGGGTTCTTTTTTCCCTGAATGACCCTTCCCCTTTTGACTTAACCTGTTAGAACTGCTGCCTACATATATAGGTGATCTTAGATCAAGCTGAAGCAAGGGAAATGTATGGGCGGCACAGATGCGCAACCCACTTCCCAGATAAATGTTAAAATAACTAGCTGAGTCTGCCTGCTAAATGCTGCCTGGCAGCTGGCCATCATCCACTGCTGACACCTATGTTTTAGAGTGTTTCGTTTTAGTCATCTTTTGACATGAGTTATGTCAAACACAATTCACTTTGGAAAAATCAGGTCCAATGAGTAGGACTATACTAGTTAAGTAAGGGTAGGACCTGGGCTTGAGCAATATCCTCTGTTTGCCCGTGCTATTACTGTGCACGATCCTTGACACAGTTTTGTTATTTCTGAAAAAAACCTTGGGCATGGATCTCTCTATCACAAACCCAGGACTGTTTCCAGTAAGAGTGTGGATGAGGCCACATAGTTCTTTTTGGAAAGTGAGTTTAGTGATACAGATAAAAACCATGCTGTCCTCAGGCCAGAGGCTCAGCTTTGGTATGTTTAACTTAATAGGATAAACGTAGCTTTTTTATCTATATCTTGAAACTAAAAACTTTGCACAGCATTTGCTAGAATGTCTTTAAATCTTTTGGGCACAACAGTTATAATAATAGCATCTTCTAACCCAGAATACAATAGTTTACCAATCTTACTCGGAAAGTCTGAAGTATTAAAGGATTTTTCATTAGGGGGACTGAGTGTATGGAAAAAATGCATTCAGTAGTATTAATCCCTTTTTGGGAGGAGTCACAGAATGGTATTTGTCCAAAAAGTGGCCTGATGAGTCATTGTTCATTCCCATCTCTCCCTTGTGAATCTACACAAAAACTCAACAGGGCTAGGTTACATTATGCTATTTTCATGATTGCCATCTTTATAAACCTTAAAAAGGATGTGGAGGTAGCACAATATTTTGCAATATGTTATGCACATAAAAATGGAAACTCAACAAAAACTGAGGAGAAAATCATGCAGAGAAAATGCACCTTACTAGCTATCAAGGGACATAAACTTTGCAGAAAATTATAAACTAAAGCTAAGTACACAGAACACAACCATGTTGTTCAGAGCACAGCAGGAACTGGGAAGTATGATAATGTATGGCCAATGTAAGGTGCTACATGTGTTTGACTTTAGCAACACTGAATAAGCCAGTCAAATCTAAGTGATGGCATTTATGAACTCGTTATGTTCACTTTTCTACCACTGCTATTGTATTTTAGATGTCAACATCCCATACCGGCAGTTTCTTAGGAGGCATTTTAAGAATTCTTTGGATGACAAACAAGCATAAGCCTCCATTGCTCGTGGGGTTATTTAAATTGAGATGGATAGAAATGGCTCCTGAAATATGCTGCAAGTCTAAGCAGCAAGAGACAGTGACCTCTGATTACTAATCAGTAATGTGTCCCTATTGCTTGTTATTAAACTAAAAAGAGGAGTTAATGTAGGGACGAATTCTAAGATATTGTTTTCTCTCATAAATCATGTCAGGCCATGCACTCTGCAATATAAATCAAGCTATCAGCATGATTTCGGTGGCATTATATCCCATTACATCAGCTAGGGATGTGACCATTTATGTTTGTATCTATTTTTCAGAGAAGTTCCTTTATTTTCTTGAGAGAATGGCAAGCAAAAGCACAGTATTTAACTAACTCCCAAGAAGGAGATTACATGGGCATTTGGTGATAGGTAAATATGAAATGAGTTACTGTCATCACCAAAGCACCTTTATGGTTGAACTAAAAATAAGTATTCCTTCAACTCTGATAATAATAGTAAAGCATGGCCCAATGCAGTGATTAGGTAAATTACATTCTTTGATTAAAAGTCATTGGTTGTCAATGCAGAGGCATATACTTGCTTGTATTTTTTGCTTTGCTCTTTTTTTGACACTGCTGAAAAATATGTCCAGAATACTATCTGTCTGTGCTTCAACTGGGGAATTTTCTTGAGAGTGAGAAAGGAAATAAGGGAGACAGCATTCAAATGTTGATATAGTATGACCAATTAAATGTCACTGTTTCCATATTTCTGTCCCTTCTTCAGTTAAATAAGGACTTTAAACTAGAGAATGAAAATAAAACTGTTCTCTAAATGTGACTGCTGAACAGTTCACACAATATGGGGATGGCTGGATTTGTGATACATTTTACCTGTTATACTTAGATCCAGAGGCAGAGTTTGAGTTCCCCTGAATTTCTGAAAGCTGAGTTTCTTCAGAGTATGAGAAGTTTCTTCATGGAAAATAGTTACAGCTCACTTTCACTGTATGCTTATGCTGAAATGTTCTATTTCTGATACATGGCACTGCATCATGTATTCTTTATTCACCAGGAACAACACTCGCATGTGATTACCATACAGAAAATGAGACAGAATGATTAGGAGTAAGTCAGATTTGCTTTAATCTGGGGGGGGGGGGGGGGGGGGGGGGGGGGAATGTTTTACAAATTTTTTCCAGCTTTGAAATATTAAGTAATCAGCGTAACTAACAAAAAATTCACCATACATTTAATACACCGGTTGTTGCAGATCAGTCAATTAAAGATAGCTGGCCTGCTTTATTCTTAAGCTAAGTAAGTACCATTGTTAGAATTTCTTCTATATGTGCATTTTCCTGTAGAGGGTCTCTTCTGTCATGCCAGACACTAAAGAGTTAGCCATGACTGTCACGGAATAAGCCTCAGGCTTACTTGGAGTAGCAGAACCTGCTTGCTGGGCCCCATAGTTTCTTCTCTGTGTTCAAAGGTTATAAGTACAGGAAAATATCAATTTAATTTGTCCAAACTCTATTGATTGCATCTCTATTTCTGTTCCTCAAATATTTTAGCTGAAGAAGGCGGCATTGTGAGACAGGCTAAGCTTATCTCTGACTTACAAGCAGAACTCTTTTTTGTTGAATATAAAATGATAACAAATTAATATCATCTAACATCTGGATTGTGAAAGAAAAATGCTTCAAAAACAAAAAGGTGTTCTTAGTCTCAGGTTTTCTTATTACAAATCAAAGCTATATGTCCATTTCAAGTCAAAGTGTATGTAGATCTTTTTTAAGCTAATTCCCATGGGCATTTCTCATGAGGAAAGACATCTGTTTCATTTGGGCGGCATGTGTGTTAAAACTGTAAAATCCCAATATGTCTGTAAAGGGATGCATTCACAAAATTTTCTTCTTTGTCACAAAAAGATAAACATATAATACGGTTTACCTGAATATGCCAGGACTGCTGGTAGTTAGTAGTTTATACTTTGTGTTTTCTTGTCTGCTGCTCTGCTTCATCAGCTGTTATTCATCAGATATAACCAATGTTTAGACAATAACCTCATGCTACTAAGTACCAAGCCTATGAAGAGGTAGCCATCAGCAAAAATAAGAATTAGAAATATGGCTAAAGAGACATGTTAATTTCTGTCAGAGTTTTCTTTTTTGTTGTTGAAAGAAATTCTTAACTTTCACAAAAGACAACTGGGCTAAATGTTACCCGGCATCTCACATAACGGCGTCTCATGTAATTCATTACCAAAGCTCCCCAAATATAAAATAAATGTTGGCTTGTATAAGATACATTAGAAACAGACTCTGTATCTTAAACAGAACCATAGGGTTGTATACAGCATTCCTATAAGCAAGTTATTGATTCCATGCTACTTTATTTATTAACAGTAAAACAGTTCTTAGCCTACACAGAAACATATTGCAGACATTTTAAAGGGAAAAAAGTGAAGGCAGTCTCTTCTTTCCTTGCTGTTTATTACTCGCTGTACTGAAGGAGAACGCAAATGTGCACAGATAAGAGAGACTTGTAACAAGATCTCATGTGGGAGGGCTTTCCCCTCCAGATTTTTGTCTCTGCCCACATACTCAAGCAGCGCAAACACTTAATGTGTATCAGATTCTGATGTGTGTTCCCCGTGTAACATTTCTGCAGAATTTTCCTCTGATGAAATACAGTGTTTCTTCATGTTCACCTGTATAAATACCTGAAACCCTGAAGCTGAGAGGCAACCCTATAGCTCTGCAATGTATATTTCTGTGAAAAATCCAAATGAGTGTAGTATATTTTTTCAAATAGGAATTGCTTGGGTTTCTGTTTCAAGGTCTGCAAAAGCATTTCATTCCATGAAACCCAGCCCTGCTGCACTTGAAAAGTAAACCAAGCACAGGAGTGTAACAGGTCACTGGTACTTTTAATTGATCTGGTATTTCTACAAGGTGCCACCCTTTTCCACACCTCCTACCTCCTCCTTAAGTGACTCAGCCTCTAAAGGAGAAATCTCTTGACTTTTCAGACAGCTGTATGGGGAAAAACAGTTCAGCTCTCTGACTGCTTTGGCTGTACCTCACTTCCAGGTGTCCCCAGGTTGACTTATCACACTGAGCCACACTAGGACACTAACTTCTACCATACCCAGGTAAGGACATTTACTTTCCTGGGGTTTTATACCATGTATGGAGAGTCCTATATCTTCAGATGTTTTGTGATTTCTTCGTGTTCAATTTAGGATCCCGCTCCAAAGGATCTGATTTTCAAGAAGTGTGGAGAACTTGACTATGAAAATCCAGCTCTTAAAATGTTTTAGTTTAGGTGTTCAGATTCCCTGGACCTCTCTGAAATCTCTTGTCCTTACTATCTTAATTACTTCACTATTGACAATATATTGCTAATCCTACTTTATTCTAGTGCTGTTTTTCTGATGATAAACTCACTGTTCAGACCCCTCTTCATGAATGGCTGTTTTAATATAATTTCTGCTCTTTGGTTGGTTTTATTGTTTTTTTATTCTTTCTTTGGATTTTTATCTGAAAATAAAGAGTACTAAAATCTCATTTACTTGAATTTTCTTCAAGTATATTATTTTGGAAAAAAAAAAAAAAAGCAATACTTTGCTTTCATTTTCACCTTTGCAAAAGGTGTAGCAAAAATACCCATCCTGGTTTGATACAAAGACTTATCTATACCATGAATTTAAACCATGTATAAACAGGAAAAATTCTTCATTAAAAATCTAGCAAAGTGAAAGGAAAGAGTTGAATAAAAAAAAAATAATTAAATTATTACCCCCTTCTACAGTCAGTTAAAAAAAGAAGTCTTTTAAACCTCATATGTTTCTAATTTGAAAACACTACAAATTTTGGTTCCTAGCAGCTGATTTTACATTAGTGACAGTTCCAAAGCTTAATTTCGTTCAAAACAGAATCTCCTCCACCCACGTCTTGAAAAACCAGTTTTGAGAGCTCTTTCAGCTACAAATAGATGAATGATTTCTGTTGTACGTTCATGTGTTCTCTAGTTCTACCTTGCCTTTTCTAACCTTGCCTGTTTTCTCTTTTACAAACATACACATTATTCCTACTCTCTGTGAGAGTTGTTATTAATTCTGTGGCCTAAATTTTAGAGTGGAATACTTATTTAAACACAATGTATTCTTTACAGACATTTACAAATGTATTATGTAGTTATTGCTCTGATACATAACTCTTGAAAAAAATTTCATTCTAGGAACATGTTTTTGTTGTTCTTTGATGTCTGTAAAATAAATGTAGATAATTTTATATGTAGTCCTCAGCAAAAGGATAAAAGCCTAACTAATTGCCAAATAAAGAGAATTGTGTTACTTTTAATTCTGTTTAACTCAAGTGTTTATTCATTAAGTTCTGAATACACACTTGGTAATGTGCTGAGTTAGCAACACCACTGTTCTTTCTATTTCGTGTCCTGACCTAAAGTCTTGAGTGATGGCAGTGGATACTGTTGACCATTTTTTAGGGAATAAAGTACAGCACCAGTTATACATACAGATCCGCACCTGACAGAGTGAGCCTTTAGGGCTATTGTGGAGATCATATGCTTGACTGAAATAGCAAGGTTGGAAGTGTGAAGGATGGTATGGCCTGGGCTGTTGATTTGAAAACCAGCCTTTATCTGCAATCAAGAAGTAAAGCAATGCTTAGAAATACAAATTATTATTTCAGTTGAAGTATAGGTGGACAGACCTGACGGCCCAGTCACAGCACTTCTGATATTTGAGGGAAGAAAAGATGGATGTAGAGAACAGCAAAATTGGTATTGACTTCCAAACAAGAAAAATTTCACCTCACATACTTATGGAAGTCTATCTAGAATAACTGTAATGATGTATCTTCCCAGTGCCTTATTTCTAAGGCTTGGAGATCTTCATCCTGTACCAATTCAGAATTACTTTAATCAGTTGCTTGCTCACACATCTAGGTCTTACTATATTCAAGAGAAATGATGGAGAAAATAACAAAGATTGCTGACCTGACATGAAAGTTGTTAACTGAAGACAAGGAAATACTGTAGTGTGCTTCATAATTGTGATTAAGTAGGATCAAATGTGTTTTTGTTTAAAATGTCATAATGTCCACATTCATCTCATAAAAATGAAAGATAAGCCATGTAGTATAGAATTGACATTAACAGTTAAAATGGAAAAAACCCCCAAGACCAAATCCAAAAAGTAAAGCTGAAGTAAGCTTTCATTTTATTCTCTCACTAATAGTTATTCTATTCAAAATTCCTCCTAGACTGCAGTGAAAGCAAGCAAATGGGTCAAAACACAAAGGATGTGGAAAATTATTTCCTAACCTTTTATTAGCTTTGTAATGGAAAAATTCTAAAATATTGAGCTCTGGTTAGTCACAAGATAATGATGTTCAGCTTAATTTAGAGCAGAATAATCCTTCTAAAAGATGAAATTTTGGTGGAAAGTTTCATATTTGGGATAAGGAAAGAACGAAGTATGTTTATTTTCTTTTTCATATGGTAGATATTAGATGTTTCTGAAAAGCTGGAACTGTAAGGATGAGGCGCAAACAGTAGTGAGCAAGCTGTGGCTATGCAGAACCAAGTATAAGAAACCTGTTTGTTCCAGCTGGCATTTTATGTGGACATGCCAAACTCTGTGGTTTCTATACCCCCCAGGCTGCTTTAGCAATGCAGTATGAGAATCTGGAAGACAGGAAAATTCTGGAACTTTTTTGTTTTAAACTATTTGTTCATCTACAACGTTTTGTATCATCCAGTTCATTAATAATAGTAGGAATGTTGATATGTTAGATGTTTGGCAATGCTTTATATGAAAAACTCCCCTATAAAAACAAATGTTTTGACTTTTAAGAGAAGGTCTACCTTCCTTGACACTCCCTCAACATCTACTGTGTTGGATTACCTATTATACAGTGTGGTGATATGCGGTACCTCTAAGCTGTGGAAAGAAATATTGTTTATTAAAAGCAAAATATATATAAACTGAATATTTATAAATAAGATCTTAATCACTGTTGTAGCTAGAAGCCAAAGAACAAAGACTTGGTTGTTAACTAGTTCAACGTGATGTGGAAAACATGATTCTTACAGGAAATATTTGTATCATTCTTACAGATTTTTTTTTAATACAGCAATGTATATATGTGAAACTTAGTAACATGGAAAGCTACAGCCAAGAACAGAAGAAGGAAGGCAAGAGGACTCTGTTGGAAGAATGGGTGTGTTCAGACCAGCTGAAAACTAGAAGGTCTAGCTTTGAGAATTTAAGGCAGGTGTAAGGTCTTCTGCTGATTGGTCACTACAGGATGTGGAAAGGAGATGTAGAAGTGTGAATCTGGATATTTGTGATAAAAATAGAATTGGAGGCCTGTGCTGCTTTCTAAATAACTTGCTACCAGTTTGGAGGGGCATTTCGCTTTCCCTGAAGTCATGTCTGAATTTTTTTCTGGATTTCTTTGGGATTGTATTTGGATTTCATAAAAAATGGGGGAGGGTCTGAATCCAGGATTACATGTCTTAAAACTTTTTGGGAACTGCTCATCGGACTGGCTGGGGCAGTTTTAATTTTCTTTTAAAGTTTCCTGACGCTGTTTTTAAATTCAAATTACACTGGAGCTACATTCCTGTTTGTTTTTGTTTTGCATTCCAGCTGAGTTGTTTTGCTTCAGTGGCTGAGTTCTTATTAAGAATGCCAGAACATAATTTACTACTATAGTATACTATAGAAGCTTATAACTCCTTTCTCACATTTTCATTTACAAAGTTAAAACATATTTTTTTAATCTCCCTTGAACTATCGGCTAAAGATAAGCAGTTCACTGACCTGTGTGAATAATGTGATGGTTCCAGTTTTTTATGAGCTGAAGTTTTTAAACTAATGTGGTTCTCACAATCTTCTGTCCATTTCCCTTTCCATGTACACAGACACACACACAAGTCACAATAGTGAAGCCCAAAAAAAGAGTGCTTGTATGAGTTGTATCTGCCTCTACAAAAGAGTCTTTTTGTTTCTAATATCTGAAAATTTAAATCTTACCCTGACGATTCTTGATTGTCTGTGCTAGACATTAAAGTAGGATATTTTTTAATGTGTCATTTAAATTTTAATGGATTAATCTTTGATATATAACTTGAAAGTCTGGAAGCAAAAAGTCAACCTTGAGGACAATATGACAGTATTCTGTAGGACTAAAATGTCTGGGTGTAAAATTTCAGAATACCTGGCACATTTGCAGTGCTGACTGTAAAAGGGAGTGTGCCTGTTTTTTATATTCATTTACGCATACTACTTGCAGACTGCAAGACTAGGTAGTAGTTTATTCTGGATGCTGTACATATGTGAAACAGAAATCTTGTTTTGCTCTAAAAACATTTAAAAATGAATATAGGATAAGAGACAGAACACAGTTTTAATTAAATTATGGAGGATGAAGCAAACACAATTGCTGGACTTTCTTCTGTCATTCATGGATAGAAACGGCTGTTGCAAACCTGCTTTCCAGTTGCTTTTCAGGGTCTTAGTGTCATTAATGAATCTGTGGTTAATCTGTAGATTTTAAATACAAGCCTCAAAATGTATGGCTTTTTTACATTGGTGAAAAATTGTATTTCAGAACAAAAGTCTGAGGCTTTCTTGTTTATTTTTGACAAAGGTGTATGATACTACCTTGCCAGTTCTGTGAGAAATTTCTGTTTCCATCATGAATCTATAAAAAGGAAGGCTATAGTGTAACATGAAGTCTACGTAGGAGTTTCCTGTAATTTTTAATGACAAATATTTAAATTGCAAAATGTGTATTTTTAACAAGATATTCTAAGCCTTAGAATGACCACATTTCATTTAATTTCAGCAAAAGAAGGTTTTGTTTTCAAAGTTTCATGATTCATTTCTCTTAGGAAATAGCTTTAAAAGTCTCTGTTAGAAAATAAATCGAAGTTCCTTCCCTACAAACTACTGCTTCTTCTCCAGATGAAGAAGTGCCAGCACTCGTTGCTTGTGAAACATACTGAAATGTCAAGCTATTATCCTGGGACTGACTGAAATAAAAAAAAACAAACAAAAAACCCCAACAAACCAGTATCAAATGTCCAGCTGTTGCTAAGCTGAAAACATAAATAAATCAGAGTCCTATCTATCATGTTATGACAGTTCAGGAAAATTTACAGCAAGACTGATTAAACTGAGAGGTTGATAACCTTCCTGAAGAGTGTCCAGGAAATTCAGTGCATATCTACTTAAAACCTTTTGTCAGTAATTTTAAAAGATATTTTATAACCTATTGCAAAATAAATAAGGCTCACCATAGCCCTGAGCATATTTTTTTTGGGGTAGGAACCAGATCCAGCTATCACATGTTTTCTACACAGACTGTGCCAATGCATGCTTGATACCAACAACTAAGTTTAAAAGAAAGGAGTGTGGGTCAGAGCCTTCCAATCTACATGCCAGAATATTAAACTCTTATAAACATCTGTAATTCCACAGCTGGGTAAGATACATATGGACTTTTGGACTCAAATATCAGTTTTGTGTTTGTACCTTTACTTTTTAGAAAGATCTGTATTTGTTTACATCCAGGTTTTGGTTTCTTGCTTTCTTTTCTTGGTAATCATCAACTTTTTTAGCAATTGTCCAGCTCTAAGTGCAATTCATTGTGGCATCCACTAGTTTTATATGGTTTATTATCAGTATTACTTTTAGTATTTTTGCTAAGCTTTTGTCAAAATTCAACATCTTCACCTTCCACTGGTAAAGAAACAGCCACAGGCTCCAGTCTCTCAATCCACTCTACCCTACCTGAGTGGCCAATGCACCCTACATCTGCAAAAAAGCCAGGACAACTGTGTTACCCAGAGAACCAGGAATGTTTGATTTTTAGTGACTGCTTCTGTCACAAAAACTGTTTTCTGGTGTTTTAGTAAATTTTAGCAGCCTGACCAGTGGAGCTGAATGGGAGCTTTCCAGCTTAACTTTTTTTTTCTCTTGGAAAATGCTGCTTTTCAAAAAGGAATCCATTTGCTAAGGAGTGTCAGTTTTGTTCCCACTACTAAATCAATATTAGGATTGCTTTTTTTTTTTACTTAAAGGGGAATTTCTTGTCATTGAAATGTCGTTATGTTCTGCCTGATGTTTTTCTCTGGGAAAGCCAATATTCAAAATGCAGTTTCCAAGCCTGACGTGAAATCTTTTGACTGGCTCACCTCCCAGATAATAAATATTATTTTTTCTAAATCAGCAGTCTTGGGGGCTCATTTTTTAACCTGGCTTCAGATAAGGGAAGAAGACAGTGACTGGAAACCTGCTGCAGGGCAGAAGGACCGCATCTACTCAGGACCCCTGTTCAGCTGCAGGCCACCGAGCTGTGAGATCAGTCGGTGGGGCTGGGTGAACCCGCATGTGCTCAAGGCACAGCTCTGAGCCACGGGCTGATAACATCTTGCCATTAAGCTAAACACCTCACCCCATTCTTTATTATAATCTCTGTCTTGCCCTCCAAAGGCTCTCACCACCCCTCGTGTTCTCAGGGAAGGAGGTCCTGACAAGGAACAGGAGGGGAGGCAGTGGCAGGCAGAGGTGCAGGGTAGGTGTACACGTAGTCATCACCAGGGAGGGGAAAAGCCACTGCCATGCCTGAGCTTCACTTCTAAGAGGGCTGCAGCTAGCATGAGGTCATTCCACCCTATCGGACTAAACTTGTGTGAAGAGGTGATCAAAGTGGCAACCAAACTTAAACTGGCTTTGGGGCTGATTCTTAATCTCACCGCCAACTCTCCTTTTTTTTTTTTTTTTTCATTTTCTTTTAGATTCCTACAGAAGGACAACCCGCTGAACAAGATGTCAGCTTTCAGCATACGAAAACAGTCTCCTAATCAAAGCGGTAATACTCCTTCATTTTCTGCTCTCAGGGCACTCAGATGTTGAGGCACGGCCTCTCTGCTTTCTAAGAATTGCCATGCCCATTGCACAGCTCCCTCTCAGGGCCTGCTGCCACTCTTTGGCAGTGACAGGCAGGTTATTAGATCCACAGTAGGACCTGCTTCAGACACAAAGCTAGCAGTGTTGAGCATAAACTTTTACTGGCAGGGACTCAGGCCAAAACACCATGCTGGGCAGCGTAGTGTGGTGGAGCTGGAGAACCAGGCACTGTGGTGCAAGATGGTGGCTCACACTGCTGAGGCCCATAGCTGCTGTAGAAACCTGACAGGAGCACGGTGGCTGGCAGCGCAGTGGGCAGACAGGGCATCCATTGATCTCAGCACCATATCTTTGACTCACTCAGGGAAATGAGGAGAAATTAAGGAAAATCAGAATGAGGGGAGGGTGGGGGAAAGCTAACCACTGTCAGATGTGTTCGTTTGTTCCACTGGAGGGATGAAACTTGAGGAGTGCTGGAGTGTGGTTTGTATGCAGACAAGTGACCAGAGGGAAACTGGAAACATGATGAAATTTTCCATTTGCCCGTAACCTACAAAATACTTCTAAAGACTGAAAGGTTTTGAGGCACATGAGGACATGGTTTGGGTGGGATGTGCCAGGTTTAAGTACACCAAAATGGCTGCAGCCACAGCATGGAGCTGCTTGGCTCTACCATGTTAAGGGCATAAACTGTTTATTGCCAAAATAAGAAAGGGATAAGCTCCATCTGACTGTGATCATGTGACCTGAACTGTTGTATCAGTTCTATATTGAATTTTTTAACCAAAACTTGGTAGACAATTAATTAGACTAGAAATGAGTACTCTTCAGCAAACCCAAGGCCTCATGCATTAGCAAATTAATTGTGATGTTTCTTGAAAAGAAAACAAAATATGTATTCCTTGGCTACTGCCCTTGAAGATTTGCCAAAACCTTGCTTGCGCAAAGCATGATTTCTGTGAAATCCAAGAGAGTTTTGCATAGGTAGTAACAGTTTTCCTAAAATGCTCGTGGAAAAAAGCCAGTATTGCACCTGCGGGATTAATTTTAATAGTTGGATATATACTGAGTACTTCTTGAATATACAGAACTATTTATGTTATGTTCGCATCATTGAAGATTTTTTCTTCAAGATTCAGTTTATGGCTGACACTAGAGCACAGATTAAAACATACTGCGGACAGTTGAAAGCATCTTTGGCTAAAACTGTTAGTATGAAAGGAAGGCTGGAATAATTTCCACCCCATGAGCTGCCATCAGCTATCCTTGCTGTAAAGGTATTATCTCTGGAATGTATATACTTGAACTTACCTTTTTCCTATTTTTGAAAATTAACTTATTTTTCCCCAATGCAAATGATTGCACAAAATTAAAAATATCTAAATATTTATCAGAATGGGAAGGAACAGTTTTTGCTACTGGATCTTCATTCAAATCCTTGATTATTGAATGTTGCAAAGTTTTTTTCTATCTATGTATGTTTATCCGAGTTCCTATTATATCCCAGTCATTACTCATAGTATCAGTACATTCAAAACAGTAAATACTTAGAGCAAATGCACGTAATGTGGTCTTGTTCGCCAATTGCAACTATCTCCATTCTTGACAGTGACTAAAAAACAATACTATTATTTAAACTGATGGAGGTCCTATCTCTTTTTGGTTTGCAAGAAATGTTTATTTTAATATATATTTTTATGAACGACTGGAGCTATGTAGATGAGGTTAGGATACCTTCATTTTTTGGAGTCTTTAGAGCCAGGTTTTAATAAATATTTTTAAAATAAAAAATAGCTCAATTGGCACTGAACAGGCTGATGCAGAAATCATGAAGTGAGGATAGACTTTTTGTTCTTAATCTACTATGACTGAAAGCACATTCTTACAAATCTCATCTTTGATGTGCCTGCTCATTTCTTAATGGTCTCAAAGGGCTGTGTTTATGCTGCTTAGAAAAAGAAAGCCAAACCTTGGCATTAAGGCCAAGAGACAGCAAATGTACAGCCATGCTTCTTAAATGTTTGTCACTTCTCTAGCAGCTGTCTTGGAGAGAGCTAGTCCAACACAGAGCCACAGATTTTCTTATAAATCACAGCAGAATGCCAAAAGACAGCTCTAACTAATAACGTAATACTGACTGCATGCATTTTCTGTGGGTGGTCTTTCTATACACAATCTTTATGGTCAAATGTCCTTACTGAACATCAGATAGTGATATCTCCTGAAATCTGGTGGTGTCGAACTCCTTTTGCGTGAATGCTCAGAGAGTGAGGAATTCATGGAGAAAACCGTTGAGGTCTCTAAAGGAAAATCTGAGAAACTCTATATTTTTCATCAGTCAGTGTGTTGATTAATTGGCTGGTATTGACAAAGGTTTTGCATATTTAACTTTACACCTTCTCTTGTCTAGGAAAGTCTGGGGCAAGTTTCACAACTGAAGTTTCTGTTTAGGCTCAACTTCCAGTCTTCCATTTTAAAGGAGAATGTTAAAATGATACAACAATATTCCCCTCACCTCAAACAGGCTGATGATATGAAACGTAGGTGAGAAGAAAAAAACCTGAGTACTGGAGAATAGTCAATGGATATTTTTTTGCTTACTTCTGGGCCAGACCCCTCATAAAGGGAAACCAAAGCGGATAAACATCAGACTTCTAACACAGTGAGGAATATATATTCTCACAAATCAAGTCAACATTGTATTGTTAGTTCCTCAATATACTAAATATCAGTGTTGTTGGGCAAAGGTATTTTAGGTTGATTTCATAAGAAAATAAGGCTTCCATGTTCATATCTTGTGTGAGTGTGCATGCCTGTCTGTCCCTCTTAATAACCTTTGAAACCATACACCAATTTTAGTTAAATTTGACGTAAAGACATAGATCTTAAAAGTATTGCTTTATTGAAAGTTCAATAAAACTAGGTAGCTGGTTAGAAAAGAGACTTTGTTCATTCAGCCACTGAGGAAAAAGCTTCAGAGGGAGTCTAACCCTTTTGAGAAACCTGAAATTCCACACATGTTTGGCTGGATGTAGGTGGAGGACCATGTGATCATCTCATGAAATTTGCATCCTGTCGCACATCTGCAAACACAAAAACCACAGACAACACCCCAGGAAACAGGATTCATTAGTTTGACTTTCCTGGCATTACTGTTGTCTGTATATTTCAGAATTCCTTTATCAGATCTGTAATATTTGTTTACATTAAAAATATACAAAGCTGTTTCATGTTAAAGACGAAACTGAATTTAGTTTGGTAAACAAGGCTCGTGCAGTCCCTTCAAAGTCAAAGGGATCAAGCCACAGACTTTGCAAGCAAGTGGTCTGCACTGGAGTGTCAGCTGAAGATTCAATGTGTGTTAAACTTTTACATATTTCAACCTAATAGTACTTAAGTTTCCAAAGTTATCTCATATGTTCATTTTCAAGACATACTTGCATTTGCAGAAAATAAGAGCCCTTCTGTCGCAATTAAAAGCAGACAACAGTCTACTCATGACATTAACAAACGACGGACCCTTTTGCAAGATAACAGCTGGATAAAGAAGAGGCCTGAAGAGGAAAGGTAAGAAAGATATGAAGTACATTTCTTCTGTATTCAGTTCAGTATGCCAAGTATATTTCTTGAAGTGACTGCTTTTTCATGAATGGTATCAACCAGAATTACATTAATTTAATCAAATAGCTATTATTTGTTTATCTTGATGAGGTATTGATTGCCTTTTGGAAGTATTAGTTTGCTGGACTTTCACTATGTTTTTCATTTAATGAGATGTCAGGCTTCTGCTCTACAAGAAAAATCCCACATTTCATCTATTTAGGTTGCAAGACTATGATCTGATTTTTCTTTTTACAAGCATGAAAATTATAAATCTTGGCAAATTCTTTTAAGGAGCTTAGGTCAGAATCAGTTGAAATCTAGTCTAATGGAAACTAGCATTTGTGTTACAGGAGAAACTCCACCTGGAGATCAGACCCTCATCATTTTGTCCATGAAGAGCACGTAGGAAGAGTTAATTCTTACTGCAAAACGTCTGGAGTCATTTAATGCAGAGATCTGTAGCTGATGTGGTTACGGTGGTAGTGGACAGCTGTGCAATCTGATTAAGGACAGGAATCTTTTGCAAAGAAATAATGTTATGGTTTTAATGTTCAAATTTTAAATAACTACTGTCTTTCTTTTGCTTGAAGTGCTGATGAAAACTATGGAAGGGCTGTACTTAATCAATACAAGTCCCAAGATAGCCTACACAGGTAGAGTATCTGAACACCTTTCTAATGGTATTGCCAAAGAAAACTACGTACTATAACCCGTTTATAGCAAAAGTTTGCTATGTTCCATTCTACTCTACGCATGTTTCTACTGTAAGTCTGACTCTGGTGTCAATAATTCTTAAGTCGATCATTGCAATCGATGTAGCGTTTAATCTGCTGACACCCGGATTGTCTGAAACCTGTATGATACCTTAATTAGAGACTTATATATTGTTTTATTGGTGATGAGTTGTTTAATAAAAACAGTGACCAAAGTGGCATTTCTAATTTTTTTTTATAGCAGTAGCACAAATGAAAAGGAAGATCAGAAAGCTGTACTTGGACGATACAGGTCTGATACTACCTTGGACAGGTAGGGCTTTTTTCTGTATATGTTGCATTTTGTGATTCTCATACCCGTGAGAGGTCTTAAAAATGGATGACATCAAGAGATTTTAAAATTTTGTATTTATTAAGTGTCTAAGTAGAAGACTTCAAATGATTTTTGCATGAATTGTCAATGAGACAAATGGAAATGTGATTTGAGAAAAAGTTCTTTTGACATCTTGCTCTTCTTATTCTGTATCAATTTCTGTGTATTCTGGTCCTCATAAATGCAAGTATCTCTGCACAGATGTTAACCACTCCTCCCCAGTTTCTTGCTTTTTGAACTATAAATCAAAGTCCTATCTCCAATGGTTGAGCACAACATGGCTAAACCCTTAGTTCTTTGCAAATCCTTGCTACCACTTCATACCATTATCACTACAAATAGCAGAATTGTATGCTTATCATATAGGTGCTTAATCTCAAAGTCCTCTTCAGTCTTGACCTCTGGTGAGTTAAGACATGACCATGCTTGTGTTTACAGAGTCTTTCTGCGTTGCACCTTCAAAATTAATATCCGATATCTACAATACGCTGAGACTATGAGTACTAGCATTTAAATGCACACTGTGGGAGAAGTGCACCTGTGTGGTTGGATCTTAGCACTGTTATTGTGTTTGATGATCTTTACTTCTGCTGTAAGAAACAACAATAAATTGTTACATAAAATTTACCTTCTCCATAGAAGTCCGGAACAGAATAGACTACAGAGCTGTGTGATGTCACCCCTCTGTCAGTTCTTCTGCAGGCCAGTGAATCCTGCCGTATTTGTTCACTCGTCACGAGGAAGACATTCTATAGCTTCAATTTACCTGTTTCTCTTCTTTGTATCTTTTCTATTTCCGTATTAGTCTTTTTGATCTGGGGTCCTAATCTCCACGCAGGCACTTAAGATGGGTACAGACGTTGTATATATAGGGGAGTATAACAGTGATTTCTGGTTCATTTCCTATTCTTTCCCTTGTACTTCATAACATTGAATTAGCTCTTTTGAGTGCTGCTGAGAATAGAGCTTTCATTTTCATAACATTATCTGTTTAATTCCAAGACCTCTTTCCTGAGCAATAATAGCTGGTTCAGGGATCAATTATTTTTCTTGGTAGGCATTACTTTGCATCTAAGAAAACTGAATGTCATCTGCCATTTTAGAAATCTGACATGTTAGCAGATGACTTCTGAAAGCCTTGCCAGTTGGCATTTGACTGCCATGTTAGCAACATCTTCTCACTCTCCTTTTCCAGAGAATTTGTAAATATATGAAAAAAACACAGGTCTTGTACAGATCCCCCCTTACACTCTGAAAAAATGTCATCTATTCCAAACCTGTTTCCTACTTTTAAAGCAGTTATTTATTCATGAAATGACCTTCTCTGTTACTACATGGGAGATCAGTTTATTTAAGAACCTTTAAAGCAAATTTCTATGAAGCTTTTTGGAAATTCAAGTAGAATATATCAGCTATGTCGCTCATGTCCACAGGCTCACTGACTTCAAAACAATTTTTAAGGCTTGATTTTTGTGCATAGAAGCCCTGGTTACTAATTTAGAAGTCATAGGACAATTCCAGTTTCTACAGTATCCCTGAACAGCATTGTCCTTTTGTACTCTATATGGTTTTGCTTTATGCTGAGATACTAAGATGTCTGAATTATTTTAGGTTGCAAGTTGACTGTTTTGTGTTTTCATATACACAAATACCTAACATAAAAGGTTCTTAATATGCAGCAGATGACAGAGAATACAAAGAAAAGGTTATATAGTTCTGATAAATAATGTGGAATATGTCCATAAATGGAGTGAATAATGATGATTCCACCTTAAAATTACCACAATGAGGAAGCTGCAGTCATGTTCTTTATTTTTCCTCACTCTTTACTGGTCTTCTCAAAACTGTGGAATAAAGCCATTCCAGGATTAATTTGTCCACACCCATTGCCAGCAGGCACTTCTGCAAGGGATGACCACGTGTTCTACATCTCCTCCAACTTGCAACCTAAGGCATAAAAGGGTGTGGTGATGTCTTTTCTTTTAGCACCTTTTTATTCCTTGCAGTCAAATTTGGTAATTCTGCATCCTCTGTGAAGGATATTCTCCACCCAGTACAATTCCCTTATTTTCTTATAAATTATTTCTGGCAAGCATAACCATAATACAGAAGTCTCCAAGCTTAGAACGTATCAGTCTGCAGAACAGCTATATTGTTTAGTTATCTGTGTGAAAAAGCATTCAACCTTTTTCCTGTTCAAAACTAAAAGGTAGAGTTGAAGATGGAGCATGTTCCTGGAAAGCAGAATACAGTCTAAAGGACTGCTTCTAGTAGACAGTTCTTCAGAAGAATTACCTTGGTATTTGAAATCTCTCAGAGCTGTTTACAGAATTATTGTAAGTCATGTTGTCTATATGGAAAGGAATTTTTGTCTAGCTAAGACACTGTAAAATGGTAGCTTTCTATCCTGCAAAAGGTCTTTAGGAGTTACCTGTTTTCAAGCTAGATTTTGGAACATCTTTCGACAATTCTGCTTTGCATTCCTCCTGGCCATAACTGCAATATTCCAAAAGACAAGAATTTAAAGAATTTGGATCTATCTGGAAGAATGTCTCTTCAATAACTTGTTTTCAAAATGTCAAAATAGTCACTGAAATTCTAATTTTAAAAAAATCCAAAATAAAATATTTGAGGTGTATAGGAGTAATTTTGGGTTCTTCATTGCACATGTGAATGTGACAGTGAAGACATATCTAAAAGCCACATTAAGTATAGCTTCTTGCTTCTTGGATACTGACATATCCATGGTCAAAAAAGATATTGTCGATACGAATTCTGCCTAATCCCATATCTACAAAATTTGAACATGAGTTTCAGTATAGGAGACCTGAGAGAGATGCTGCAGACGACTACAGGCAATTGCACCATTGGCTGCAAGCACAAGAAAACACCAGATGTTGTTAACATAAATCCATAGCTTGATGGCAGCAGATGCACATATACTTGTACTGGCATGTAGATCTACATAATTCAGACAATTGCACTGTGCAGATAATCACAACCAGCCTTTCTGGATAGGAGGAAAAAAATATTTATCCTTTTTTTTCTCTCTCTTAGTATTAAAAACTAACTAAATATTTGACAAAAGATGGGAGAAAACTTAAAAATCAAATAGTGACCATGAAAATTACCTTTCTGTTTTTCCAAGTACTAAATGCTACTAAGTCCAGAATAGTTTCCAGCAAGAATAAAACCTAACTGCATTTGTAGCAATTAGATCTGAAGAGATAGGACTGAAGCAAACAAGACACTTCCATTGTTTGCTTTATTAATAATCTAAAAAATCCTTTACAATGGTAGAAATTATTAGAAAAGGAACTGAGACCAAACCAAAAACATGGTACGATCATGTTTTGCACATCTCGAACACTGCATGCAGAATTTCATGTATGTAAAGAAACTACAGTAGAACCAGAAAAATATAGAAGTTGAGAAAGGAGGATCCCAGGGATGGAATAGCTTTCATATGCAGAATGTCTGAAGAGGCAAAGATTCCCCAGCTTCAAAAACTGTGGTATAGGGAAAGTGAGTAAGGAAGGAATGCTTTCTGTTTGTTGCACTGTAAGAATGGGGAGATACCCTATAAAATGTTTAGGTAATGATTATTTTTTTTTAAGAGAGAGAGAGAGGAAAAAGAAGAAAATATAAAGGAAGAAAAAAAGAATTATTTTTTGCCTTAACACATATATTAATTGTAAGAGTCATCACCACAGGATATTGTGCAAGCCAGAAGTTTAAATTGGTTCAGAAAAACATTAGGTGGGTAAACAGATCATTGATACAAAGGCATCTGTTGGAGAAAGCATTCCGTGTGCGCACAGAGGATATTTTTTGACCACTGCTTATGAGAAGCTGAGAAGTTGTACAAGAAGTTAATATTATACTTGGCTTTCTTCTTTCACTTTTTCAAAGCTTCTGCTACATTGGGGAGCAGTGTAATAGGATGCCAGATGGACCCTTTAAGTCTTTAAAAAAGGGTAAATAAAGAACTACTTAAAGTGTTGTGCTGAAATTTTGAAAATATGAAATGAAACACGAAAGAAACACTGGTTCATTCGGTAGCTGTGAATTAAAAGAAACGCTGGTGTATCCACAGTAATGCTAGCAAGTTTAGCGAGACCTCTAGTGATCTTCTGAGTAACTGTAACTGCTGGTCACAGTCACAAGCTGCCTGTCACATGACATAGTCATTTGCACAAGTAAATTTAAGGTCAGAAGAAAGCACAGAGCATGTGCTGGTGCAGACTGAGTCCCACAGCAACCCTGAGAGTTTTTTATTAAATACAACAGTATTCTGTGATACTTGGCTGAAGGCAGGATACAAAATGTTTTGTACATGTTATCAGATTATAGTTCTAGGATTGATTATTTTGTATCTATAGCTTCCATTTATAGAAGGAACTAAAATTAAATAATTTATATATGTAAAAGAGTTGTAGCTCAAAATATGTTTCAGCTCTTTTAACCAAATATTTAAGATATGTACATCACTATATTTGTGCTTTTTGGAGTCCCCCTGTTCTTATTAAAGGATATTCCATACATGAGAAGAAAGTTGGAATACAGTAAGTACTTAAGCTGTTTCAGCTATGATAGCTACATGGTATTTTCTGTGAAAATTTGGAAGGCTTTTAGGTAACAAGTACAGAATCCATAAAGGGCTTGAAAAATCATGTTGTTGTTTCTTAGTGTAAATTTCATGGCTTAATAAAATAAATTCAAGCACAAATAATGTAACATCTTTGATACGTGTTATTCCTGTAGGTCAGTACCATGCTTTGTCAGGGATTTTACACCAGAGTATTTTCAAATCGCATTGATCTCTAAAAGCTGTAAAGAAAACAAGACCGTTGCATCTCCCACAGGATGGTGAGGGATAGGAAAATGGTATAGTTTATGTACTGCTTGCCTGAACATTGCTTTCTTTCTAGTATCTTGATCTAATTCAAAGGTGTTGTTATAAATTAACTGTTAACAATAATGCTTGATACAGTATATCAATTAGCATTTGATAAGTGTTTTAAAGCAGTTTTTTCAGTGAGCTACTCTGACTCTTCAGATATTAATGAACTAAATTTATATTAATTCAGCTGCTGTTCATACCCATTTTGATACTTGGAATTTTTAATCTGTACCCAGGGCAAAGTGATACTCCATCTTTATTGATAGTGTTTGTTGGGTTTTTTTTAAATATCTAGAGTGTGCATTGTAAATACTTTCTGTGTTTCTGACAGAATTCCAGCCAGAAGTGATATTGATAAAATAAATACATCCCCAACTCTGAATAATAAGCAAAGCAACAGGTATGAGTTTTGGAAACTTTATCATCTAACCATTATGTATTAGGATTTATCATGTATCATGTATAACTTATCAGGCATTATCTTCTAAGCATTATATATTATCATAACTTCTCAATAAATGCACATACTAGAATATATAGAGAAGTTGTTTGTATTGCATATGGCCTAATAGGCTTCATTTCACCACCTGACATCTGGAATGCAGACATCTATAAGTGGGTTTTCAGAGGCTATTTTTATAGCCAGAGAGGAGAAAAAGGGTCTTTCAGAGATATAGCCAGAGAGGAGAAAAAGGGTCCTTCAGAAGACAATTAATCTGATGTCTCTCAGATATTTTTTTTAGAATAAGAGGAATCTTCCTTAAAAATGCCTATTTCTTCAACTCAGATTTCATATTTACTCAACATAGCAATTATTTAAGAAACACAGTATTTTAAATACAAAAAACAGTGCTTTGAAAACAGTTCGGTATGGATATGTTCTAGAGCTCTACACTTCTCTGCATGAATTCTACATACATACAATATGTATTTCTGAGGAAAGACTACATGAAAATATTCTAATTAATGTTTTCAGTGGAAAATGTCACTGAAAATTGCCAATGGAAAACCTGAGTACCAAAAGATAGAAAATACTTTTTTTCATAGACAGGCTGATTTTTCCAGTGGAAAACTTCTATTTTGTCAGAAGGTCAGTTTTATGTTTAAAACTGCTTGAAATGAATTTTAAATTTAAAATAAGTTGGCAACATTTTTTTGACATCTTATTAAAAGAGTTGTTATGATTCAAAGATGACCACTTTATACATGTAATATGACTACACAATACTGAAAATTGATTTTCTAAAGAACTTACAGCTCTTACCTAATTGAAATTTTTCTTTAAAAAATGAAAGTCAGAAGAGCTCAGCCATCGTACTTATAAATGTAAAGAGACAAATATATCACTTTGTGCCTTTATCAATGTCAGTAGTGTTTTATCAGTAGTAAATTACACTGAATATAGTTGCTAGTGAAGACTGAGCACTGCAATTAAATGTCATCTTGCAAAGCTGAGATATTACTCTGAAGAGCAAATGAGTCTCTCTGGCGTTTAAAGTTCAAGTGAGGTCATTCTTTTGAATTATGATTTTCACCATTATGTTGTAAATCATGGTGATGATGACACATGAAACATCATATAAATTGGATTTTTTGTTATTTTGTCTGGAGCTGATTTTTTAATAGACCTACCGTGAAATCTGAATTGGGACTTAAGTGAGACTTAAATGGTATATACCTTTCCCTGCCAGAGAGCAGTAAGATGATTTGTAAAGCTCTGTTCTTCAGTTACTCTCATTACATTAAGAACTGCAGAGGACAAGACAATAACTCTCTGACAAACTGTGTGAGAAAAATCACTGGCTTGGAATTTATGTATTTAGGAGTATGAGCAGTACAGTCTCCTTTTACAGGCATAATGAAAATAAAGCAAACTTGACATAACTGAATAAGAAACATAAAATTTAAAGCATGAAAAATAAAAAAATTGGTGGTTTAGTGGTTAAAGACTGAAGTGTAGGTACAGAAGTCAAGGTTTTAGGAAGCCAGAAATTACTTTAGATATCAAGTAAAACCACATCTATTCTCCAAGCATCAGAATCCCTTAAGGTGTCCCAAATCTTGTATCCTTTGAGATATTTCCAAAATTTCAGTTGACATATATAAACACAGTCATACCATTTACCATACACAGTTGTATCATTCTCATAGTAGAAATACGATTTCTTATCACTTTTTTCATTTAAAATTATAAACTTATTGAAAAATAATTAATTAAGTATATTTCTTTAACAGACAATCTTGGACTCCTGATGCAGCATCCGAAAACACTACTGCAACTTCTCCAATCAAGAAGAAAAGGTATTCATTACCATCACTGCACTCTATTACACTACAATAATGTATCACAATTACAGGAAAAAACATTACCAACTTTCTCCTCTAGTATGCTCTAACTCCTCAGCAAGCCTCAAGAACTAAACTTTTACATGCTCTGCCTTTTTCTGTAGGAGTACTGGCTGCCAACTGGATTGAACTCCGTTCAATACCACTCTTTGGGCTTGGCAGTTCAGCCAGCTTTTTACCCAGTGTAGAGTACACCCATCCAAGCAGTCAGTTTCTTCAAGAGAATGCTGTGGGAGATAGTGTCAAAGGATTTACTAAGGTCCAGGTAGACAACAGCCGCAGCCTCTCCCTCATCCACCAGGCAGGTCATCTTGTCGTAGAAGATCAGATTCGTCAAGCAGGAGCTGCCTTTCATAAACCCAACTTGACCCCGTGCTGTTGCAGTACATATGAACTACAGTGTTTTCTGCATGCATGATACACAGCTAGCTTTAAAAATTTGCATTTCAGATAGTATTGTCTGAGCAGGAATAAAAACATGGTGTAGAACAAATAACTTTAATTTGTAATTTAAAATACACTGCTGGTCATAGCTGTATTTTTATGCATCCTTCCCAGCCATGAATTTTGTTCATTTGTGATTTTCTCTTCCATACTCCATGCATAATAATTGTAATCAGTAGAATTATGAAAGTAGAAACTAAAATGTCATCATTTTCATATTAGCAGCCTGCTTGTTTGGTGGCGGTTTATGGTGTAGTAGTTCTCTTCAGGCTCTTTGAAGATGTGAAAGGCCACCACTGAATTGCACTGTTTATGGTGCAATTGCTTCTTTTTCCTCACAAACAATTGCTGGATTGATAGTTTTGTAGGGGGGTGGGTGGGGGGAAGAAGGAGAACTGAAAGTGCTTGTGATGTTTATGTGACCTCTAATACCAGCCTGAATGTGTTTCTTGGGTTGATACTTGACACTCTTTCCTTTGTGCATTCCATCTGGTTGTCCTTCCCATGAATGATTTGTTTATTTGTACCATTCAAGTTGCAGAACAGACCACCTACAGTCAGACAATGCATTATTCAAAATAATTAAAATTATTATATTTTCAATTCCATTCAGTTATCTGGAAAAAAAAATCTAATTAGTATCTACATGGATTATTTCAAAATACTAATTTAAGAAAAGTGTCAGGTATTTCTACATCAGCTTTGACATTCTAACATTCATAGTATGCTGTTCAGCCCCATATCATTAAACTAATACTCAAAGATTTATTTGTTAACACTGACAGGCAATCTTGGATGCCTCCCCCTGTTTCGAGTAGTAAGACCATGACAGAAACAGTGGAAACAAAAGGGTAAGTACTGATGATTACTAGTTATTTCCTAATTGTTGGCTGGAGCTGATTTTGGGAGTGAGTTAACCGAGTGATTCTTTGAGGGACTGTGTTTGATGAGTAAAATGATATGGCAAGAGAAAGCACCTCATGTCTAACTACTTCCTTGGGTTCTTAGCAGCTTGACGCCCAGCATTGACTGAGGTCGGAGTATAAGAAATGCCAGCCACTTGAGGTTACATAAGTGATCCCCATAATTTTTCTACCGTGCTTGTACGCTTTCTTCATGGTTTTGACTATTTCAGTTAGATCTCCACATGACAAATCTGCTATACAGCAATGAGCCATAAGGGCAGGAATCTATTGCTGCCCTTTGGTCTGACGGCCAGGACCTAACCCTGGGCCCTTTTGGTTAACAGCGTGGACAAAACCTCAACATCTGTTTCATCAGCTCTCAGCAAGGTGTCCAAGAAATAGTTTAGAAGAAAATCTCAGGCTAAAGTTACTTGCAGACAAATGTTTAATATTAATTTCTAAAGTTGTGGTTGCATTCTGACAGATCAGAAAGAGAACAGACAACATTTCTTGTGCTCTCATCTAAACGCATAATATGGATGGTTTAAAATATTAATGCCTGAGCTTTCATGATATTCTTTGCTTAGGTCCTCTTCTGGCAGCAGCATGGCCTTTGTGCTTCTCTAGTTTTAATATGGGAAACTTCCAACATGAGTCTTATGCATACCCATGATGAAAATTAAATGAAACTGAAATGAACAGATACAGTGTCATGCTAGGTGTAAATCCTTGGTAGATGATTGCTAAGGGAGTTTATGGAATCTTTCTCACTGGAAGACATAAATGCACGAATCCTTAAAACCCAAGTTTAGCAATTATTTTTAATCTTATTCTGTGTTTAGTAGTGTCCATCTGTTTGGCCAAGATTCAAAGTCACTGACCATTCAGGAGAAAGATAACTCCTAGACGCTAAAGTTTATTTTCTAAGTCAGTGCTTACTAGATATTTTTGATATGCCAACTATGATGAATGTATTTGGCTTCATTTCAGTGTATCACTATGATCATGGTAATTTTGAAAGCATAGGATAGGATGCATCCTCTATATGGCATCTGCCCAGCTTCTACAAAAAGCTGGGATTCCTGTGTCCTCAGTACTAATTATCCGGTTACTCCTCTGCTCTCATGGTTCATTGGAGAAGACCAAAATACAGGCATATTCTTTCTGAAGCTTTCATGACCCTTCCTGGATCACCTAACAATAATGTCACCAAGGACAGCCAGTTAAACAGTGATAGGCATTAAATGATTTATTTATCTTTTAAAAGTGCTTTGAAGATATGAAAGCTATTTCAAATTGTGACTATTACTGTAACTAATAATAGTCACTAAAGTAAAGCCTTTTACTCACTTCTGAGTTTCAGGAAATAGTGCTTACGCATAGATGCTAATAGCCACAGTTGTAAAAGGTCACTATCAGTCTTAAAGGCATGGAACAAAATGCTGAGTCTTTTCTTCAAATATGAGAATGGCTGATTGTTCTTCTGTCCTTAGGAAGAGAGTTCAGCAGTCATAGGTTTGTGGGTGTTTTTAGTCAGAGTTTATTTACTTACCTTTTCTGATTCTGAGACCTGATTCTAGCCTTCTATAGTCAAGCATGACACGTAAACTTCTAGAGTGCTTTGCCTCAGTTCTGAGCTGATTAAGCACACTTTACAGAACACTTAAAAGAAATTGCAATCGAAGCTAAGAATATAAGCAGTTCACTGTAACTGAGTTTTTTGGTTGTGAGTTGTGTGCTAGAAAACAAAACACTATTGAACAGAGTGATTGGAAAATGTTAATTGAAGAATGATTGTCTTAGTAACATATCAAGAATATGATTAGAATTTAATATTGTGCTAGTTGAGTTAAACATGTTAAATTCCACATTAACAAACAAAAATACCATCTTGGAAGGATGGAAAAGTAAAATTCATGGCTGTTGATTGATCAAAAATCCGGCAAAGTGCTTCGATAGTAGCATTTTGCAACTTGGTTTCTGAAATATTTACTCTTTTCTTTCTCTAGGACCGTTTCAGAAAATTCAGAGGCTCCAACAACGTATGTCTTGCTTAATTTGCTTCTTAGTAGATTTAGCAATGCAACACATTCCTATGCACAAACCTTGATTATTATTTTACATGTATTTATAATACAAAGACTGTATAATTTACCTGGGAGGGTTCCTTGATGGTCACAGAAGTGCATGAAGAAGACTTCCTTTCTTGCAGAAATGTAATTATTTTCACATAGTTTAGAACATTTAATTGGACATTTATTCAGATTGAAAAAACAACTGTAACTGCATAAAAAAATAAAAACTGCTTCAGAATTTTAGTTCCACAGTTATATAGGTTGCTAATGCAAATATCCTTTATACTAAACTGATACTGTAGAGAGCAAAAAAGAAAGTGTGAGCAAAGTGAAGGAAAAGGAAGTGATAAATTAAAAAGCTGGCCAGATGCAAAAGCTTGTAGTAGAATGCATTAATGTAAGATGAATTGATATAAAGCAAAATTATTTGAGTGTCTGCAAAGGTTGCTCTAATTTTTGAAAATAAATTTATTAAATTAATTCATGAATTAAATGCACATTTCACATAGTCTAAATTAGAAAAAGATTACTTAACTAACCTGTAATTTCATGGTTGATAATTAAGACAGATACACAACTTCTTATGATTTAGTTGCCATCCTAACAGCAAGTTTCTCTAAAGAAGCATTTAACTCTCATTTCCAGCTGTACCAGTCACCAGCCACCTTCTTCTTTTCTTATTTCAGTATTGCTGCAGTGACCAATCTCACTGTTCACACAAATAAGTAAAAATAGGAAAGTATAATTATTTACTTATTTATTTTTTAACAAATAAGTACTTTGCTAAATAAGTAAAATGTATTTAATAGGAAGTAGAAAAGTATACAAAAGTTCCTTTCCTACTAAAATAATTTTGAAACAGTAAAAAAGCTCCACTTTATTTCTATATCCATACTAGCAAAACAGCTAGTCTTGGAATACTAATTTTTCAAAAGGCTAAGTGGATGCAGTAATCCAGTAAACTAAAGCATTGCATAGCTCTTTAGATAAGTATTCTTTATCTATATCTTCTATATGTATAATTATTTAAATATAGTATATATTTATATATTATACATATAAATTTAAAGAAAAACACAGAAAAAAGTTTCTGAAAGAAAATCCTAACTCACTGTGGTTACACCTGTAAGAAATACATCTACAACGATAATCCATTTAAATGTTATGTTTCCAAATATCTTCCTGTGCCTTAAGTATGTTTTTGCATTCCTGTTGCAGACCTGCCTTTTCATCAGAACAGATGACCCCTCAGAAATCAAGGATGGATGTGGACAATCCAGCTACAGCAAGGTAAAGTAAGCAGATATATTCAATACAATGTTTTGATAAACATTGATTAATGTGATATAAAGTACTCAATTTGTTTGAATTCCATATTTGATAGCTCATTTGGAGCACTCATTTGGTGAGTGATAAATGTAGCATTTATCTATTCCCAACCATTGGCTTAGAAGTACAAACCTTGAGTTCCATCTTATTGACTTGCTAAGTTATTTCAGATGTTTCATTTTTTATTCTTTCAGACTGTCTAGCCTGCATCTTGAAGAGCAGCATGTATACATAGTTGCTGCAAATATTTGGAAACAGGTGAATTGCAGTGGTACAGATTATATAGTACATTTTCTTTGGTCTTCAATAAATTAAGGGAGAGGTAATATCTACATTCTAGTATGTATATAAAAAAAACCAACAAAACTTGTGCATTGTAGTGTTAACATTTTAAATAGTAAAACCCCATCATATACCATTTAGTGTGACAAAATTAGTACATTTAAACAGATGGACTTGTTCTTGTAGTATGAGTCAGATGGCATATGTACTAACGTATCTTGGAAAGTGTACAGAATACCATGAAAACTACTGGTGGAAAAGACATAAAAAACCTATTTTTTTTTACTGAAATTCCAGAAAACGGTAAGGTTCTCTGCTGATGAAAATGTTACATTTTTCAAAACAATCAGCAATAACCATGCAAACATTTGAATCTGTGACTTCGACCAGAATATAATGCCTGAATATGCAATTAAAAAGTGAATGAATTAATTAGAAATAGATTTCTAGATATGCACTGAGAATTACAGTAGCTCACTGTACAATTTTTACCTGGAAATATTAAATGGTGCAGACACTAAAATTAGATTACATTAGCTAATTTTATTTAATTTGCTTCATAAAGTACAGTTTTCTGTGGTCTGAAGCCACAGCCTATATTATTTTGAATTGTTCCTCCCTCCTCCAAAGCCCCCAGTATGTAAAAGCGGTACAAAATGATTAAGAAAAACATCCAAAAGATGTCTGACAGTGTAATCTGTAGGGAAAAAAAAAAAAAGCAGGGCTTCAGTGAAACGTTGTCCTGTCGATAAATGTGAGGGATCTCAGAGAATTAAATATACCACTGTATTAACTAGGGAAGTCACAGCCATTCTTTACTCCTAAAGGCTTGTTAAGGTTTTACTTAATCCCCACCCTCAATCGATTCACGTTCCTCATCCCCCGGTGGCTCTCATTAGCATCTGAAGCTTTGCATTCCTGTCCCTCCATTGGTGGAGAGCTGGAGGAATATTTTACTGGTCTACAAGTTTCTATGGTAACATTGCACAGTTACAGCTATTTGTGTCAGTATATAAACTATAAGTAGCCTGTAATCTTAGTGAGCAAAATTCAGCCCTCTTTACTCCTGCTATAATTCCTTTACATTTGGTTGGTGCTTCAGATGTCACCTATCTGCTGCTCATGTTAGCTTCACAAAACTACAGATTTTTCTAGAATTTATGCTTACCAAAAATTTATTAAGCAGCTGTCAGCAGAAGTGCCTTTTTTCTATTAGAGATGTCATATAAATGCTATTTTTTTGGCCAAAAATTATTTTGTCACACAGAGGAAGTAAACAGTTACACAAAAAAAGTATTTCTAGTAACACTAACATTCATTAGAATAATATCCTTTAATTTCCTATATTTTTTCATAGAATGGAAAGATTTTCGAGTCACACTTTTTAAAGTCATACTTAATTGATTATTTGACTCACTCAGGATTCTGATAGGGATGTTAAAGGAATAATGAATTAATTTCAGCATAAAATTAGTGGGAAATAGAATTGGTTTTCTACCAAACTGGTCAGCAACACAAGGAAAATCTTTCAGAAAGGATTTACTCGAGAAGGTTGCAGATATAATCTCTTTTGGCTAAAAATGTAAGCTTCATTGTGTACTGTTCTATGCAAGGCCTAACACTGATTCTGTTACATAAAAAGCATTTTTTGCATTGTTTTCAAATACAACAGATAGATGTGGCATCCATTTTAAAAGATAGACTACACAATAATTTACATAGCATATCTGGCATGGATATATGGACCACCACCTTTTGGATATGTTTAACAGAATGGAACAGGCATCTCATCATTAATTTGGGCACCTATAGATACCCTAGACAGCATAAGTAGGCTAGCATCCAGAAAAAGTAAAGATAACCACTGTCTAAGAACTCTGTATTCTTCAAAGCATAATAGGTCATTCTCAAATCAGGTCTCTTGGTATCTAACAAATGCAGCAGCATATGAGCACTGCACTGGATACATACAGAGACATTTTCCTGATTTACTCAATGGGTCTTTTATTCATTGCTTATCAAGTACTTTTTGTCTTTCTTTTTCAACTCAGTGGAGATCCCAGATTCTCCCTCTGCGCTTTTCCATTACAGAATTGTAGCAACCATTAAATGCAGGTCTTTAAAAAACTGCATTTTTTAAAGAACCATGTTCTGTGGGCAATCTTGTTAAACCAAACATCTCGAGGGTGTTTAACACAGCTTTAGTCAATCTTTCATTAATTATTACAGTTAAGATGCTAAAATGTGTATTTTTGTAAAATGCCTTTATATGGGGTTCACTTGTATTCAACTGTGCTGCTTCCTTGCATATGATCTACAAAGAAAGTAACAGTACTTGGTACAGGGGACCACATTTACCAATGCAAAGGTATTACCACCAAAAGATGCAGCATAATCAAAAAAGTCATATTTCCAAGAGTTCATAAATAGTAGAAGTAATTAATTGATCTTTTATTTTGCTTAGATATATCAGAAATTGTGTTGGACATGCTTGAGGAGAAGTTTTTGTCACTCAAAAAATGTTGGAAGCAAGAATACTAAAACAGAACTCACATGGACATACCCATAATTCAGTAGCTGTAACTGCAGTCAGATCTTGCTTTGGCTACCATGACAATTTTTTCTTTATGGTAAAGTGAAATGGCTTTACACTTTCTAAATTGTTTCTGATAGTACAAATTAATAGTCATTTTTGATGATATATTTTTGCATTTAAGCAGAAGGCACTTCCTAGTTCCTAGTGATGGGGACCTTCTGCCTCCCAGTTCTGACTGATTCGGCATTCAGTGGAATGATGGTTTACAGCTTTTCTGCATGTTGATATAAATGATATGCTGTTGCAGAGCTTATCTGAAGAGATCCAAGCCCATTATTCCTAACTGAAAAGTTAATATAGTGTTTACAGGGTCATAAATATCCTCCAACCAAAACTAAGTTGTGCTTTTTTTCAGTGATCTTTCCCAGTCTACCTCCTATAAAACATTCTGATCAACAGCTTCTTCCTCTGTATTTAACTCCAAAATCCTCTGGGCTAAACATTACACTGGTTTTGGCACAGTATAAATTGGCTTTCACAGTTGACTGCAGACCTCTTCTGTTCCCTCATGTTCGGTTGTTACTGATGAAAGGTCTGAATGAGAGCTCCTGGCACTGATTAATGAGCACAGCGGTTTGGAAGGAAATGCACCCTGCTTCAGAATAAATGCCACTCTTTTCTCAAAGAACTTCTTTATTCATTCTTAGTTATATATGACAAACTCTGATATAGGGACAATAAAGCAGCCATGGATGGCAGATCAAAATTCAGCTGCACCCATGATGTTAAGGTTTACCCAGCGAGATGCCTGACATACTTGATTTACTCTAGACCAAGTCTTTTAGTTCAGGTTTGGAAGGTCCAGTTGGAAATTGGTTGTTTGCTGACATGACTAGATCAGCAACCCTTAAGGTTTTAGCCAGGGCTGGTTAGTGTGGTCTGTGTGTATTCCATCATGTCAGAAGAAGAATCTGTGGATTAGAATCCTTTGTAGGAGGTCAGGTCGGAGATATCACTGAAGAAAGGACAACAGATGCAACTTGTTTGGTATCCCATTTAGAAACATTCTATATATCTTATAATCTATTAGAAATAGTAAGTCACCTCAGTAGTTTTTATAATTCTGGTCAGGTCTTTTAATCAGAAAAAGACGGAGATCTATTAAACATACTGTGTATGGCTCCTTTATAGATCTGCCTCTTTTTTTTTGTATCCTGGGATTTGACATGAAATGCCCCACTGATTAAAGACTACAGCAAGCCTTCTGAAATTTGTGTGGTCTGTCAGTTTTCTGGTCCATGAAAGAACCTACAATATTGGTGTTTGGGTATTATGTGAACTGTTTGTGTATCAGCAAAGATGGATGATCAAATTTTAAGTAACAAGGCAAGAATGCCTTCAGGAATTAGGGAACAGCTGTAACTAGAAATGGGCTCAGCAAGACTTTTACAGGTTAAGGGGCATTCACTGAATGAATAGGGAGCTGTCGTCACATACTCTCCTGCCCAATACTTGTTCAAGACCATGGCTGTTCTGTTTAAAATTTTGTTTCTCTCTCTCTTTCCCACACATGTCCAGGATCAACTTCAATTTGGCCTCAGCATTAAGGACAGTCAGAAAAGTGTGATCAAACTTATAAAACCTACTGTTGTCAATTGTTTTCTTCATTGACTTCAGAATATGCAAATACATTAGAAATGTTTTCCATCCTTTCATCAAACAACTAATGACATCACTAAAGTTCTTTTGTAGGCATGGTTCATGTTTCCTGTTCCTATGTCACTTGAAACTTTATCTGAATGTTTTCAAGATAAAAAAACCAAACCAAACCAAAAACTAAAACCAGACTAAAAACTATTAGCTGTGCTTGAATGTCTGGATGGGATTCATCTGTGTTTTCTTTTCTGATGGTGATCTGACTTGTCACCAGTTAAACCAGAATTACAGAACTATTATCCACTGAAATCAGTGAGATTCACAAACACATCTCACAGAGCAGAAGGACTGAAAAGTATTAGGTCTTTATCTTAAGTGAACTGAGTTAGAAATCAAGTGCATACTGAAAGTCAAAACAAAATGTTAACAACTCAATTTCTCTAAGTTTTAATACAGAGCATAAAAGAAAAAAAATCATACTTTGCCATCACATCATACATTCATTTTTATACTTTTAAAATTACTTAATGAACTTGTCTATAGGTCTTTTGTACATTATATCAAGGAAGACATTAGATACCTAACATTAAGAAAATGAGATAATGCAAAAGAAAATTATTCTGTAAATGAAGAACCATTTGCTGATATTGATTCAGGGTCTGAGTTATTAAACTTTTGTAATTTACCTAATCTCTGGAGAGCTTGTCACATAAGCCCTAAATAATTTCCCTTTTTGTTTGTGTCTGAGAGGCATAGAGGTCCAAGATATAGTAGAATAGGAGTATCTGCTTAAATTAAGCCAAGATTTTGCATGCAGCCTGCCTTGACAGCTTTTTTTAAACCTACTTTACTTATCTTCTTTGCTAACCCTTATTCTGATGGACTGTCTTCATCAGTTGTCAAATTTCTAATCTTATTTTACACAAGCAGCTAGAGGCAAAACAGCAGGCAGCAGCAGCAAAATTCATGGTTAACAATTTTATAGCATGAGGCCCTCAGTGGTCCAGTTGCACATAGGTTTTTCTACCCTTCAGAGTGGGGCTTTCTTGTAAATTCATAGTGCTATTTTAAGTATTTTTCTGCAAGGGGATGTTAAAGGGTGAATAGACTTCTTTCTGGAGGTGATCACTTACAATAGGAAAAGTAAATGAGTCAACAGAATTGTCTTCCACACTTTAGTGATGATAACAAGTACATCTAGGCCTTAATCTAAGTCTTCATGTTTTTATTTTATAATAAATTAATTAATTTTTTTCAAGACTTGATCCTTTTGTACAAATTGTGATACAAAATCCTCTGTTCTGCTGTTCCAAGTATTTTTATACAGAATACAAAAATTTGTATTTGTTATCCTGAATTAGGTGCTCCTAAAAAATTCCAGTCATGTCCTGTGGCTGTATTAAAATATTTCTTCTTCTTGAATGTATGACCAAACTATATATTATCCTCCTGGCAGGCTGTCTGACCTACCTTGTTCTCATCCATTTCAAAAAGTACTCACCCTAAGCAGAATGTTCACAGTGATGTAACAGCAGGCTCTGAAAATACTGTGCTTGGAGGTGGCATCCTTTGGAATGACCTATGAAAAATGTCAGCATCTACTGCAAGCCATCTACCACATTTGAAAGCTATTTCGCCAAGTTTGTCTAAACTGCTTTGTGTAGAAGTTTTATGCTGCTGTTTTCCATCATCATCTGTATTTTTTTAAAATGTTGACAAATTTAAGAAGTATGAATTCAATTCAGCCAGCCTTGGACACTGAAATAGTTCCTTTTTTCAAATGACAGTTATACCTGGAAAGACTTCTGCACAACAGCCTTTCACTGCATCTGATATTCTGATATTCAAGGAGCTTCTTTAATGTATGAATATATAGGTTAGTCTCTTCCCCACTTTAAAATTTGACATTTCTTTTAGAAGTATTAGAAAAGGTATAAGTTGAATAGCTGATCTTTAGCATGCTAACAACTCTTAAAGGAAACCTAAACTGAAATTCTCTTTAGGTTCTGTATTGCACATGCACTCTATTTTTTAAGATTGGGTTATTGAGTGATATCAACACTGGTGTCACCTGTGTGCTTACTTCTAAAGTAAATGTAGCTTTGATAACAATAAGAGATTAAAAAATGAGTGAAAGTGTGCCCTGAACCAAATCAGATACATTCTGATTTATCCACTATAACCTACAGCTTGCCCTACTTTACATTTTTGTCCTTTCACAAATAATAGCTCTCAAATTTTAACTTTAGTTGCTAATAACCTGAACTATGGTTGAACCAGTAGCTTGAAGTTGCATATCCTATGACCTTTCCTTTGCACTAGCCAGCCACCTCAAGGCAAAGAACTTGCAAAATGTCAGCCCTGACTACTTGGTGCAGTCATGTCAAGCAGATGTTTCATGTAGGTGAAAGTTCGAGAAGTGTTACCAGTGCAAGAAATTGATATCTAAAAGGGTTACGTTTTACAGAAATTTTGTTCCATAGGTACTATAAAGCGTAGCTGAACAGCTTGGTCAGCATGTACTTTTTGTAATCTCAAAGACTATAAAAGACATTAATTAACATTTCCATTTTTAATAGTTATGTTGCATTAATATATAACATGTTTAATGTTAAAATATTGAAAAAAGAAAACTAATTAACCAACAAGATCTAATTCAAGGAAGATTTTGTTTTTCCTTACATCACATAATAATAGTGCATCACATTCTAACTCTTTTACAGAAGTTAAAGAATCAATTGATGTAATTAGTTCTCAGCATTCCTCAGTTTAAACATGAAATTTCTTGTGAGAAGGGAGAGTTTAATTTGGAAGAAGCTGGTCTAGATAACCTACTTTTTGACTGATTTAGCCAGACTTAGTCCCTAATTACTTTTTAGGTATGAAATTGTTCATGCATATAACAGGAATACTTGGCTGATTGTATTATCTGGTAAAGATATTTGTTATATCATAGCATACTAGAGGTCATGCAATCTCTGAAGTTGTCCATGATGCATATTCAGTAGGAATTATCCTTTTTGACATAAGTATTAGGTATAACTTGTGTTTCCACACATAATTTGGTCCTTTTATTCCAGAAAGAGTGTGTGCAAATGTGCATATGGGGGGCATATGGCTGTGTCTATGAATATATTTGAACTACTACAATGATGTAGGCTTTGAACTTTTAATCAGTTTACTTTTGTCTTTCATAAAGAATGTGTCAATTATAATTTCTTTTTAAGTGAGTATTTAATTCAGCTAACTGACAGCTGGCCATACTAATTGTGGTTTCATCTGGGTTTTGTTCTGTCTCTAAAGGAACCAAGATCTCAATAACCTCATCAAAGTGAATCCAAGTTCTTTCACAAGTGACAAGAAGTAAGTCTTCAAAGCTTCTCAGGCCCTGCTTTTCTAAGGCAGTGGTAGTTTGTATCTATGAGAATGTCAGGAAAGGTAATGTTGCAAATCTATAAAATGTTTATAGCTTAGTAAGTAGCATTCCTTATCCAGAATGATGAATATGAAAATACAAACTAATTATCTGGCATGTGCACTATCAGCTGAACAAGTAATACATACAGCAAGCTTCCACACGTGCCTTATATGCTTCCCTAATGAAACAATTAAAAAAATATTTTAATATTGTTAGAGAAGGGGTGTTAAACAAAATACTGTAGAACTCATGGATGATGTGTTGCCCCAAAAGGATGTAACAAAGCATTTCAGTCACCAAGGGCAGTGATCCATAAAGAACAGCTTGAACTTACATTTTTGAACAGCACATCAGTTCAGTGCGTTTCAGGCCAAGTTTCTTGTGGTCTGTAAGCAGCCCTACAGTAAACGGAAAGTGAAGAACTGCCAGGGTACTGTACTAGTAAGAGCTATGTAATATTTGCCACACCTAACACTGAAATTCTACAGATATCTTCAAGAATGATGTTCTAAACAGAAGCAGCACATAAATGTTGCCAACCTGTGATCACCTATTTTAGACAATCTCATGTATATGCATACATACATACATATGTACACTTAGCACTAACCTTTAAGTTGAGTATGATTTTTTTACAACTTTTAATTCACCAAGAATTTATTAGCATAGAGTACAAGACTTTGAGACACTACTGAATTTTAGGAGGCATACAAACTTTTAAGATGAATAAACCTATTATGGACTGAAGTGACAAAGTTTTCAGTTTCACAGAGCTAACTTAAGTCTTTTGCTTTTGCTCCTTTCTTCTAGCTAAAGAGAATCAGGGTTTTTACATTAGTTAGAGCGCTTTTCATAGGTCATTCCATTCTCTAATTCACTAAACCTTTTTTAAATAGTAAAAAAAAAAAAACAAAAAAAGAGGAAAAACTAGACACTAGTTTAATTGTATTTATGAAATTTAAAAAAGGTTTCCTTATATATGTAAAGGATGTTTCCCTATATGTGAGTCTTTGGAAGCTTACATTTTCATTAGACGTGCAGACATAATCAATGCTTTAATTGTTAACTATGATGACACATGGAGGTAATTTCTTGTCATTCCAGAAGCAAAAATATGTGGACGTATTTTCAGGTATCATCTTAAGAAGTATAAGTTTCTTAGTTTAAATAAAAATATAGGTTTTGCAAATCAATTGTGCAAAAAAGGATTAAGCTGCCTCAACCCTGTAAATTAATACTACGTTCTTTGAAAGTCCATGTTTCTCCTTCACTGTCTTCACTGGCAAAGAACGATCTTAAACTATGACATTGATATGATTATACAAATCCATTTTATTTTCTTGGCTATACTAGACAATAAATTTTTTTTAATTGTACAGAACTTTACCTTGCTAGTGGAAAATTGTAAACATATTTTCTTGTTATGGTCAATAACGTAAGTGTCTGCAAATTGTGAACATAAACTTCACTAACAATTTACTTTTTTCCTTTTTCTTTCTTTTACTACACTTTTCCTCTTCCCAGATAGGGGGAATATTTTAACAGTTGTATTTGTTTGTTTTTTCAGAGGAAAAGACCTGGAGGATTTTACTGAAATAAATACTGCCGGTCAGAAAAATGAGAGGCAAGGGTGTCATAATCTTTCTCATATGCTTATAAAATGTTCTTTGTTGGATATTAGTATTAATTGGTTCTGTTTTGTAAAACTCATTAGAGGAGTCAAAATTAATATTGTTACTTTATTGAAACCACAGAACTTTAACATTTTTAAATTTGTCATTAAATACAGTCTAGTAGATATAAATAATTCAGTGTGGAAGAAACACAGGTAGTACCTGACTTTACCTTATTGGAACTCTAAATAGTCAGTGCATGAGCACTGAAGTTGTTTAAATAAATGTGAAATGCTCTGTCAAATTAAAAACTGTCCTTTAAATACAAGAGAGGACTATCATAAATAAATGAAAAAAATTCTTTTTTTTTTCTTAGCTTCATTATTCATTTTCAAATGAGAACCAGTGTGGCCCATTCTTCAATGGATAACATCATTATTTTTAATCACACACCATTTGATAAAACTATTAATGTGAAGTTATATTAAGGTATTATATAGATGACGTGATAATTTATGAAATTTATTATATGAAGTCAGCTTTTTCACAGCCAGTGATTTATGAGTTAATAGTATAAATGTGGTCATATGGTCCTGGAGGTTGTATACAAACCTAGATAACAGCAGTTGGAAGAGGAATCTGGCCTGGACATAATGACAAAGCAAGCAACACTCTGTGGCAGCCACTTCCATAGTTCATGGTGCTGGTGCCATTACTGAACAAAATTATGTTATCAAATTATAACGACAGAGCCATAGTCAGTTTAGAAAATGTAGGCAGGCCCTTTGCCTGTTGTAGGGCGATACAACACAACACAACGGTCATAAACTGAAACAAGAGACGTTCAGACTGGTTATAAGGAGGACTGTCCAGAAGAGGGGCAGGTGGCCAGAAGAAGTTGTACCATCTCCATCCTCTGAGTTTTTCAAGACACAACTATAAAAAGTCCTGAACAACCTGGTCTGATCTCAGAGCTGCCCCTGCTTTGAGCAGGAGTTTAGACTACTGGTCTCTCCCAGGTCGCTGAATTTCAACCTGAATTATCCTACCATACTCTAATGAACTTAGCATTTTCTAGTAGCTTGTTGTTCTTTTGTATTGCAGCACTGGAGAGAAACTGAAAAATATTGACGTTTGAACTGATAACTATTACTTCATAACTAACTAAACACATGATATGAAACAATTGCGATACATACCCAGCGTAGTTAGGAAACTTCCTTGTGAAATGCATATAATATTTTTCTTCTTCAACATAAAAAATTCAAACTATTTAATAAGTTTAGGTTGAATTATATAATTTGATTAATTCTGAGGGTTTTCTCACTTTCACAGAGATAAGGACCTTGGTGATCACACTGAAGTAAAGTCTGCTGATGACCAAAGTAAAAAACGGTGAGACTCAATTCATAGTTCTCTAAAATTTAAAAAGCCAATATCAAGAGTTGTAGCTGTTTAGTGTGGTACCAGAAAATGTGAATTCCTAATAAAAGTAATCACAATTTCCATAACTTGACTAATATATCTGTATTATTTCTAAAATGTGCCTGATTAACCAATAAAACAATATAGCTGCAAGTATTTTAATAATAAGCAATGACTCAAACCTATAATCTCTTGTAGTCAAGTATTTTTGTGCTTATCTAGGTGTTTTGTGAACTCAGATGTTAGCATCTCAAAGAAATATAAGGAAACACATTCCTAGTTAAAAAGTTTCACTGCTGTGAGTTTTCATTATTTGCAAAAACTAAGATCCCTTTTGGTCAATTAAAGTGGAGTTAGTATTACGTTTTTAGGCACCATTCTGATGGTAACTTTTGAGTCTTTCATTTAGCTGTATATCTAAATGAAGAGGAAGAACTTAACTATCTGTATACATAAGCAGTTTTGCTATTGTTTTAATATAAAATACTTTTATACTAGCAGTCCCATTTGACAGTCTGACCAGAGAACCACGTACTGAGTATCTATGGTGAATGAGTTTCTCTTTTAGTTCTGAAAGGGGGCCTGCAAGATTAGGAGTCAAGCACAATACAGTGCTGTTTCATGCAACATGCTATGCATACAAAACAGTGACCAGGACTGAGCAAGGTTCGTTTAGCAAAGGTTCAGACCTTGGCAAGCTCACTGAGAAAAATCAAACTGCAGCACAAACTCTGAGTTAAGGCTTATAATCATCAACTTCTTTCAGAATATAACCTTTGGCAGAACCAAGTAAGAGCAGCCTTTCTCTGAGCTGCTTTGTAAAATCATCAAAAACATTATTAACCTTTATTACTTCAATCCTATATTTTGTCTAACAAGGTTTATTTTTATGTTTGGTTGCATGTCATGTTTATGGCAGGGAAAACTGCAGGAGACAAGGTTTCTTTTTCTTGAATCGTAATCTGCTTTTTGAAGTAAGAGTCTATGTATCTGTTTAGCTAGTCATTTCTAAAAAAACCATAACTGTAGTATATCCAAAAAAAAGAAAACTTGAAACTAAAATATAGTAAAAGAATAAAACATTATAGAATATTGCCAAGAAAATGCATAATTCTATCAACCACTGAGACATTACCTTACCGCACAGTTGAAAACCTCAGTGGGCACCTTGATGAAACGAAAGTTCAATTAAAGTTAGATGAAGTTTCTGATATAAATATATCTACAAGCATAAACAAGAGGACTTAAAATTTTAGGTCAGTGATTACATTACTTTCTATTTAACGACAGTAAGAAAAAGCTAAGTTTATTTTATCTACTCATTCTAGCCAAAGCTTCTACATTTATGGTTGTAAGTGTAACAGAAAGCTGTGTAGTTGAAAATTATTTCTAAAAAGTGTTTGTTTTCTTTTTGTGTGGTTTCTGGTTTTTTTTAGGGTAACTGAGCAAGCATATGAAAATCCACCAAGGTCTCCAAATAATCTCCCAGAAACAAACTACTCCAGTGACAGTGGAAGAAAGACCAGGTATTGTGGACAATGAATTGAGAACCGTAATGTCTAAAGTGCTATTTCTTGCAAAAAAATTAAGAGAAACCATCTTTATGCAAGAAATTTCAGGGATGTTTAGAAACCTCACACTGGGCTCTGGAATTACGCCAGCCCCCTTCCAAATTCTGCTTCTAGGATCCCACGCATAAAAGCCCACAAACCATAGCTCCAGTGCACAGAGTGGGAAGCACAAGACATACCCCGTGTAGCTTGAGATATAGCTGAGGCATGAAATTTAAGAAAGCAGTTAAGCCAGAATTCTTATATAATCAATAGAGGAATGGCATTTCCTGCATGTTAGACACACTGAGCTCTCAGGCAGCTTAATTCTTGCCGAGGCTGTAAGGAAAACATTACGCTCTTCACTCAAGTGTCTTCAGTTCCTAAAACTATATGAGATTAATCTGAACACATCTATCATCTCTTATCCCAATCACTGAAACTGTAACATGGGTTTCTGATGTTTTGACCGGGTACAAATGATTTTATAAACCATTTCTTTTGCAATACTCTTGCTCTAGCTGGATTCTGTCTCTACAAGCACACACATTGCAAATCTGAGTGAAAAAATGTGATGTAGGGATATTTAGTAGAACTAGCTAAACATCAGGTCTGTTGGTAACAGAAAATCACTGAGATAAAGGAAACAATATATTTTTCTTCACAGTCAAAATATATTTTTAAGAAATATAACAACAAAAATTACAATATATAATTCTTGAATGAAAGACTTTTTTGGATTAGGAAAACCTCTCCAGCACCAACCCACCCACCTATGTGGATTAACTCAGTATTAGTGTAGACAGGATTTTTTTAAAGACATATTCCTATACATATGATGTTCTATTGGTAGACAGGATTTTTTTAAAGACATATTCCTATATGTATGATGTTATATTGATGTATATTGATTGTGAACTGCCTGAGCCATGGCTGATGACATGGAAGAGAGAGGAGAAATCTTCTGTTGAGCCTTACTAATAGGGAAAATAGCAGTCACAGTCTGGTACGTCATGGAAACTATGGCCAACGTCCCAGTCCTTAAGCTTATGCACACCTGAGCCTCGGTGTGGATGTGACTGGGCACTGGGTCTTTGACCTCTCATTTTCTTACATTTCCTGTAGGAGGTTGCAGTGCAGGTGAAATTTGTGTATTTCAAAATTTCTGCATGTCCTTGAAGGCCAAGCCCATAAATTGGCTCAGAATAAAAGAATATCCAAACAGCATGCAGTTTTAAGACTCAAAATGAATATTCAACACAAAAATTAATTAGCATTTTGTATCATTTTCAAACATACAGCTTCTGATGTGTAATATTCTGATTATCTTTGAAAAAACACAAACAATAATACAAGAATGGCAGTGCAGAGAGTATGCTTCAATATGCAGTGTTACCTTACACTTGACAAAACGTATATCCCCTACCTGAAGCTCTAATCCCAATTTAATTTATGAAAGCTTACTAAATGAATGATCTTTGCAGGTCATTCTTTCAGGGTTTATGTAATAGGTTCTACAGAGTATTTATTGTTGAGTAGTTTGCTGTATAAACAAGTCAAACCCTAGCAAGTAAAGGAGTGGGTGATATGAACTGAAAGAAGGGACTTGATCAGTTCTCAGGTTGCAGTGTGGCTCAGTTTTTTACTTAGTGTTTTGTCAAGCTGTCAGACTATGCATTTATTTGGAAAGGTTCTGAGTTTCCTCACATTTTCTGTTGGCAAGACTAGAAACTGACGTTTCAGAAATATTTTTGCTCTAGCTTCATAGTTTTTTGTTCTATACAGTAAAAAAAAATTAAAGATATTGTTATATATATTTTTCTGTATTTCAACCATAATACTCTAGCCAGTTATTAAAATCCAAGGGACACTGTTCTCTACACTAGGACACTTGAGGAAAGTGTTTTTCTGTATACATTATACTTTCTATAAGATAAACAGTGTATTTTCAGGCATGCTGCATCTAAATACCCGTATTATGTTGAGTGTGCAATGCACAGTACTCACTTTGCCCTCATCTCAACCCTGATTTAACCACTTGAAATGTCAGCCTGACTCAGCACTAGATTCTGCAGCTAAATACAATGAGTTAAATGGAAGATTTGGGGGAAATAAGCTTAAAAACAAAAAGAAGCACAAACGGGCCCGTACCTCATAGGAATAGAGAGGTGATATTCCTATGCCACTTTTCACTATAGCAAGAAACCTTAGGCACTTGCACCATCAATATACTCCACTCTGTGACATGTGTTTGGCACATCTAGCTTCGTCGGGGGAAAAATAGCCAGAAAAACTCTTTCAAAAGGCAATCACTTCACTTCACTTTGCTTTTCCACTTAGTAAGCTTATTTCCCTCTTGCCTGAAATGCGAATGCAGCACTGGGCATTCATTTGAAGAGATACCTGGCCAAATCCAGGTTTGCCACGTTACTATTGAATAGCAATCATAATGTTATGTTCTATGAAACATAAATAAAACATATTTATCATTTAAGCTTCTCAGTAACTGTTCAATTTTAATATATTTTCATGTTGCATATAAATCAGATAAGACATATACACATTACAAAAGACAGGTACGTAGAAAAGTGTATCTGGGCTGTGTAACACCTTACACATGCATGTTACCGGTCTGTTGTAACTTACCTTTAAAAAAGACATGTTCTGCAAATACACATGACTATAAAATATTGTTCCTAACATTGCTAAATATTATTCAAGAGTGATACAAAACATGTAATAATTACCATATACCTTATTAATTTCTGGAGGAATAGGATAGCTGAATCAGTTCAGAAATGTTCAAAATGTGTGGCAATATGACTTCTTCAGCTGTCACAATACATGCTCATCCCTTCCATGCAAACAAAACTGGCAGTTAATCAACTGTATTCAGTTCTAAATTCAGTATATTCCTCCCTACTCTGATACAAGGAACAATACAGTTACTGTAGTGAACTCAAATTGCACGTTGAACAGCCTGTATTATAAAGGCCCTTACTCCACTTCTAGGGACATGCTGTAATTTTGTTGGGCTGACAACCCTTTGAGAAGTAATGAAGGGGGGGGGGGGGAAGGGAAAAAATGCAATGTGTCACCATTTCCTGATATGTATTATTTAGGCTGGGATATCAACATGGGCAAACCCAATACTGTCATGTAGATTTTGCTCAATGGGCTTGTGGATTTAATTTTGAAATGTTGAAGAATCATTCAACAACAGAACACAGTCTAAGGACACTGTCTTTCTAATTGATGTTTTTTTATTTCATATATTTTTCTTAATGGTTGCGAAAATACAGAAAAAGAACTCACCACCAAGTATTAAAATTTTATTACAAGCATGTTACATTATTTTAATTTGCATATTATCATCACTGTAGTGAAACCTTTAAAAATAAAAGGTACTGTTCAGTGATTTCTGTGCACTCACTGCTTCACAGCAAATCATCATATGGTGCCTATGAAGAAAATATAACTGGAAATACTATCAGAACTGTTTACTCTACTTCTGATCGGTAAGTACACACTAATAACATTGTAGAGTATTAAAGGACACAGACATTTTGCATAAGCATTCAAGCGTTCAGACAAAAGAGAGCAGTGGAAGTCATGATTATGCTCATCAGACAGCTTTTCATACAGAGCTCCCTTTCTGTGGGATCTTGCCATCAAATCATTACCACAGTTCAGCAGCCTAATATTATGTTAGGCTTGTCACAGCTGACACTTTTGAAATATCTATAGAAACAATAGCCAATGCCTTAAGTGATAGAGTTGGCTTCATGGTTCTGTAAGTTTTTCAGTTGGGCAGCTGCTTACTCTGCTGAAATTGTCTTCCTTTCTGAGAATGGTGTCTATAATGACCAACTTTAGGTACAGATGTGGAGGAATAGGGTTACATGACAATGCTGTTAAAAACTCCATGTTTTCACATCAGTTAAGATATCCCCAAATATAAAAAGGATATTTGCTCAATCGGTAATATCTTACTTCACAGGGGGAAAAAAAAAATTAAATGTGCCCACTATTTTCAGTTCAGATAATTTGGACAGCTCCATTACTCAGAAATACCAAATCAGAAAAACTCTTACCCTTTCCAGCGTAAGTATAAGGAACTCTGGGAATGATTAAATATTAGTACAATGGTTTATCATTGAGTGGAAAGGACCAAAAGCAGTTGATTTTGTGGTGTGAAACCAATACCAGCAGTTGTATCTAGAGAAAGTACAGATCATCACATAAGAATACAAAAAGAGCTGAGATTTTTTTTTTTTTTTAATATTATTGTTATGAATATGAGGTAGGCTGTTCTCTACATGTGTTCAGTACCACTGCCATGAAGGTAGGATTTCTCTCTGCAGTGCAGAAAATTAAAAGTATTTTCAGGCACTTCAACAACATAGGGGAGATTCTATATCAGACTGATCAAATGATGGCAATTTAAATTCAACTACCAATTTACTTTTGTGATTAAAACATTAAAATCATTACCCTCCACTTCATTCCCATTTAGCATACATGCTCCCAGACATTCAGCAGCTTTAGTATGGTCTCATTACTATTTGAGATCATTCAGTTAATCAAAGAAGACCATTCTTTCTATCAAGGTATTTTTGCTACTTGATAATTATGCTCAGCAATTTGCCCATCACAGGAGCATGTATATTACACCTGTCAACTAGAATGGAAGGAATACACACATGACATTTTTCCATTTGTGGCCATTGTACAGTACACCTGTCTTTCCTATGTACTGCACTAGGCCTATCAATTTTCTCCTTGAGATTTCAGTGGTAGCTTTTTTTCTGACAGCTGATGTTATATTATATACACAGGAGTATAATTGGAAAAGATATATGTACATACTGCAGGAAGCCCTTGGGCATCGATGCCAAAATGATCTTAGATGCCTTGCAAATTTGCTGTCATTCGACTTGCTTCAAGGTAAGAAGATTTCACCTGCTACCAAGAAATATAATTTGAATGTAATACCGACATTATATTACATATATAATAAGAGAATATTCAGGCCTTAGGCCTTCTCCACCTGGGAGAAGATGAAGGCTTGCACACTGGAGAAGATTAATGGGGGAAATACTAGTTTCTCTCTCTCACCTCTACACAATCCCTTCCTCTTTCTTTCCATCTCTGTCTCCTCCTCTACTCTCCCTCTCCCTGCCTCTCCTTCCTTCTTGCAACCACAAGGAGGATAAATGATGCAGTGGAACGTATCCTGAATGTCCTACCCATTTATAGGCCTTCAGTTATACACACTTCCAGTCTGATATAGTGAAATATATCCTACTTACACTTTCTTCAGATTGGAGATTTTTTTTCTATTTCATTTTTTACAAAGTTTTGTAGATGTTTCTGATTAAGTGACATCTAAAACCATGGCTTGTGCCAAAGGCATTAGCAAGAAGTATTTGAGCCATAGAGGTGAAATAATTTTACCCACTGTCACCAAAGATTTGGTTAAAATTTGGGTCTTATGGGTAGTTTCTGCTGTACAATAAAATAGTGTTGAAATTGGATATGTCTTTGCCACAGTCTTATTTAATAAAGGTTATGTAATTATTTTTCCCTGATACTAACAAGAATGAAAGCACAGCAGAATTTTTTTTTTGTCATTCCAAATCCTAAGCCTCAGCCTAAAATTTGCTCTTAAATTTTTCTCAGGATATGTCTACCAGCATTGAGCTCTCTAGTCTGTTTTCTTTCTGCCTCACTTGTATTAATTCTGCTTGCATCTCCACACAGTTTGTTGTTCTAACAAACAATACTTGGCAAAATCACTGCATTAGCATAGCTCATTTTTTCTGCCCAGTCTTGCATAGCTTTTACTTCTGCTTCTGACAGCAGTCCTTTTACACAGTTACTGCCCGAAAAGTAACTCAGAGCAGAATAGAGCACTGAGGTTGTACCTAACATGTATGATGTTCCATATGCTTTTTGTCTCATACGGACTTTCTGAGCTCTGTGAGCACTAGAAATGCAATTTCTTCCATAGAAATCACTATGTAATACCTCCTCAATACTATTATTGCAAGTAAATACAAAATCTGGTTCGCTTGCATTCCTTTTAGATAGATCAACCCACATAAAGAGGAATGGGCTTTTTATGCAATTAGGATTATTAATATGTTGGTATTGGCTGAATTATTTGTTAAATATTTAAGCTTATTATTTAAATTATATTCTTTTTGCTACCTATTCCCAAGTGGGGACCTGTCTGGCTAGCAAAATTCAGCCTAAGTTTTGTGTAACTACACATTTATGAAAGCATTGGCAAAAAATTAAACAACTAATGTAGGTCTGTGGTTCATGCTTGCGGTTATGCATTTAGCTAAGTAGTGCAATTTCTCATCATTAATATTCATTTAGCTCCTTACAAATACCCTGTATCCATTATAGATTTGCATGTAGCTGACAGCAGTATAAGGTCTTTGTTTCCTTATAAAGGTATATGCTGAAAGTTACGTGGGTAAATAATCCAAACTGTAGGGTTTTTTCTCTGTACAAACATGCTAGCTAATCTTGGTAATCAAAGCTTTGAAAGCATGCTCATCCTTTTGCTGATTTATACCAGGAAACATAAAATGAGTAAGAGAGCAGACTGTTTTAATAGTACCCTAATATTAACAGCTTATGTAGAAATGATATAGAAAAAGCATAGTTATGTAAAACAAACAAACAAACAAATGTCTAGTACTTTAACATGTTATACTAATCAATACTGCGTGCTCAGTTGCAAATTCATACTAGCCCTAATAAGCATGTGTAACATAAGGCAATTGCATATTGTTTGGATCCTGGAGCTACTAGTTTACACTGCCTTGTGTGTTGTTATCTGTGGTGTTGACATCACAGAATTTCTTTATTCATTTAGCTGCAAAGGGATGTTCTGGGTAAGACTGTTAATTTTAATAAAGATTTTCAGTCCAAATTTATCTGAATAGACAGCCATCATGAAAATTACGGAAAGGCTCACAGCCTTTCTGGGATGACTGGCAATTTGGTTACTGAATTGCACTGTAAAAGTAATGCTGCTTTTCACTTATCAGAGGATAAAATATCCAAAGAAACTGGAATGTACTATTCTTTTATTAGACTGGGGAAAAAAAAAAAACAACAAAAAACCAGGATGATCTGGGTGTCAAGATTCTGGTTTATACAAATAATTACTTTGCTCTTTGATCCACTGTAGGCTTTCCCTGTGATTTTGGGAAGTCAACCTCTGTGTGTATCTGTGTATATTCCTATGTGAAACATGGGCAATGCTTCTCTATCTCAAAAATTAGCTTGTTGAGGCATCTTTGAAAGCATTGTCCAGATTCTGCAGTCTTGGGAGACATAGTTAATGGTCAAGTGTCACAAAATATTTTGAAATAAGCACATTTAGATTCTTTAAGATCTACTTGAAGTTGGATGATTAAGTCTGATCATGCTTCCTTTACTCCATGAAGAAACAAAAGGATCTCAAAAGGGTGAATAATCTTATTTTAGAATAAATCTTTAAGACACAGAAAGCACCTTTTGGAAGTGTCTGGGGGAAGGAAAGGTTTAGTAAGTATAATGAGAACCTACAGAACCAGTTGAGACTTAGGTATCTGATTTTTAGATGTCTAAAGGTGAGATATTCAGATGTCTAATTTACTGTTCATTAAAACTACCCTTTCAGAGCTAAGATTTGATGATATTGCAGTACTCATAACCCGTATTATGATCTGGGTTGCTTACTTCCTAAATGACAGCATGCTAGGAATGAATATTAGAGAAGCATTTCATTTTAATTTTTCTTGTTACTTTTACTTGTGTGTTGAAGTGTGAAGTATGTAAAAGACCACTGGAAGATTTGAAAGCAGGAGACAGCATTTGGATTTACAGACAAACTGTGCATTGTGAGCCTTGTTATTCCAAAGTTAAAGGTAAGATGCAAGATGTATTATACTGAACATAAGCAAAACAATGTAGAAAAAAATATTCAAATAACTCCAATGTATTACAACACAGCTGTTGCTTTTGCTCATTTCTGTGTACTCAAACTTTTTCAAACTATTTTATTCAGTAAGACTGGGTTGATTAGGGTGACATCCAACCCCAGGTTCTAGACACAATAATTATTCTGTACCTGTGAGGGAGATTTCTTAAGATCTCATTGTAATCTGTTCAGTCCTACCTATGCAGTCAATGGAGGCACCTACAGCAAAGCAATGGCATCTTGCCCTGGAAGTGACAAGAATAAATTGCAAGGTCATCTGAGAATCAGGCTGTTCTACTGAAATGAATAAGCCAGGGTTCAGAGGTATTTTCATCTAATGTAGTTGAGACTAATGAAGAGAAGGTACAAAACCTATTAAATCATAATGAAAATATTATCCTGTGAGTACCATTCTTACCTTTGTGAGGAACATAGCAAGTAAACAAATGTGCATGGCAGTGAAGAATGAAGCTCTTGTTTTATTAATTTTTCTAGAAGTTGCTAGATTTTAAGTCTTCTCAGCAATTATACGCTATATACTACAAACCAGTACCTCTGTACCAGATAAAGACAAATGGAAATGTAGATGAAATGTTCTGATATACTTTGTGTTATTATGCCATTGCAAAATTTGATGGGAGGTGAATTTTGCAATGAATCAGATTTTAAAATTAAGTCATTGTGACAGTTATAAAACTGTAGGAAGACACACCAAAGACTGTATAATAAGCATTATTAATTGACATATCTTATTTCAGCAAATGACAAGATGGGACAGTCAGACTTTGGTAGATTTTCTAAAAAAATTAATTGATCTAAAGGTTCTTTGTGTAACATTTAGAGAATACTGATTTGCTTGGCATTTCTGATCAATCTTTTCTCTCTTGCAGAAAAATGGATCTACTAATTTTGACATACAGAAAGAATGATAATGAAGTTCCACGAGTGTTTAGTTAAGAGTATTGGCCTGTTAATTCAAACCAGTATGGAAAATGATTAATTTTATTGCTAGGAACAAATACTCTAAATTCTATTCTACTGCATGTTTCCCAAAGGAATTAATTTATGATAATTTAGATGCTTTTTCATACACACATGCCAGGAAGTAAAATAAGATATTGTTCAGTATATTCATCAGATCTGTGAAACTGCTAAACTGTATGTAAAACTAAAAATTTATTGAAATTTTCTGAACAGAAGGACATACCTACATGTATGTTTTGAAGGAGCTGTGTTCTCTTTACTGAAAACACATCTCAGATATAAAGATCTGTTATCCCTATATAACATGAATGGGATTGACTGCATCAAAGATTAGTCATTTAAAAGTCAGCTATTCAGTTTAAACTACTGTTTTCATACAGAGTGAGGTGGGTTCACTATGTACCTCTGAGAAAAGACATCAGTCTCCAGAGGAAGATTCTTCCCAAGTAACTTAAATGATAAAATTAAGATGGAACAAATAATCTTTGGAAAATGCATCTCTATTACTTTAGTAGGATTCTAGACAAAAATTGTTAGAGGGTTTTAATTAGAAGCATCTTGCTCCGTGTTTGTAATTCTGGTAACCATTGTATTACCATTTTTTTAAGAAGTGCACACTTAATAGTGGCCATGAAATCATGAAATACATACTTTGCATGACATTATGTTGTTGTATTTATCTTTCCTACTTTATTAAACTGAATATCTAAACACCTTGGATGGATTCATCTTGCCTAAATTTAAACATCTGCAATGTAGATATCTACTTTTAAGTTACTTGATCTATTCTGCTTTCAGAGTCATACAGAGTAGTAAACATTTTTAGGAAGCGATTCAATTGCTCGGATTGCAAACATCTATTTTACCATGATGTTAACCACGCTCTGAATGTACATCTTACTTTACGTGGTTTGCAAAGGAACCTGGAGTGAATAGCTCAGATTTCTAGACGTCTGCATTAGGGCAGATAAACTCCTTCCTTTGAGCCTACAGTGAAAGCATTTTTTTTTTTTTCCTTTTGGACAGTGTATGCACATTGAAGTATACAAACTGAAAGAAGAGTTCATGCTTTGTTATGTTTCTGCAACACTCAATTGTTACCTGCCTTATTTGCCTAAGATAATAAATAGTTCAGCAGTTTGCTGGACAAACAAAGGTGTTGACTACTAGTCTCTGCCATGAAATGGCTTAGAACATGGTTATTCAGAAGTGATTTTTCTCCCTTACATCTCAGCTTAGAAGGACTTCATAGATACTACCATGACAAAGCTAGAGTGCTTGAAGACTGCTGGACCTGAGCAAGAGCTTAGAAAGGGGAAAGTGCCAAAGCCACAGATTAATATTAGACTGTTGAATGGCTGTCCCAGCCAAAATTTCTCTCTTTGTCTGCACATTCAGTAGTTTGCACATGGATGTGTGTCTAATTTAAACCATTGGGCCTGCAGCTGAATAATGATGTAATCTGTCTTGCCTGGCTTAAAGGATGTTCAGACTGATATACAAAGGAGCCATGAAACAATAGACTGTTTTGTTAAATTTATGAAAATTCTTTATAAACTAAAGGCAGTACTTTAAATAAACCCGTTAGTATAGATATTTTTTCTGGTGTGTGTCTCCTGCTGACGACATATTACAGTTAAACTATTCTTGTTATTACCCTGTGCTTCCCCAGGAAGCAATAAGACTTGCACAACAGGTAGAGAAAAGTAATGGTGTCACAGACTTGGTCCTGTTCAGAGGCCAACAGTTATTGCTAAGGCTCACTTACAATGGCAGATGTTAGATATTCATTTAAGCTAGCACATTAGAATCCAGGACTATCTAGTGTGGGAAGGGATGAGAAATTTTAGTTCACTCCACTAGAGAACAGAAGCAAACTCTGGATCCAAATATCTGCTACTTAAATGCTCACTGACAGAGAAGTAGCAATAAGAAACAATAAATAATAATTCTGTGCTCATTAATTCATCCTTGCTGAACAGCCCTGGTAATTTTGCCATGTGGGTTTTTTTGTTATTTTTTATTATATGTTTTAAGTTTGCTGAAAAGAAACACCACTTTTGTGATGCTTGATATTTACCATATAAAAGCCGGCACGGCAGTACTCATTAAAAAAAAAAAAAATCATATTAACATCTCAATACTAATGGATCAAAACTTAATTGTTTTTTGTCCTTTTTGCATATCATTAGCATGTGGTGTTTTATTTCTCTTTGACTAGTGCTTCCATTAAACAATCCAAATGAACAGTTTGCTGGCAGCTGTTTTAATGAATGTGCTATCTTCAATAATGCATTAAATTAGACCAAAAAGCTGTATTGAGGGATGATGTACTAAATTATGTGGGGTTTTGTGATTCATCAGGCCCATTTTTTCAGTGTGTAATGGATACTTTATTCTTCAAAGCTGGGGCATAGCTCTACAGGGGGGGAGAATCAAGTAATAGGAGGAAAGGACTGAAATAATGCATATAATAAATGTTGATGTATTCAAACATGTAGATGGCTTCAAAGCTACTGGTATTTACATGAACCAAGAATGCCACAAGAACAGCTCTGCTGTATTAATATATGCTGTTGTACCCTGTGTAGGTTCTTACAGAACACTCAGCCTGAGCATCCCCTCCCTAGCAGTGCTTGAAATAGGGTGACAAACATCTGTAACATTGTCCTGTCATACTCTTCCTCTTGAAATAAACATCTCTGTGAGTTTGGCAAGTCATGCCCTCCATTACTTCATACAGCCTCCTTAGCTAGGCTTGTAAAGAACTGGTCAACATCAAAGCGGGCTTGTTTTTATTCAATAGGTCAGATTTATTCCTTGCTCCTTGGTATGGAGTTGTGGGTTGTGTTGTGGTAGTTTCACATGTTCAGTTTATTTACTCTGGATATATATAGGTCAGAACTCTGCTGCTCCCCTTGGCTGCCTTAATACTTTAACATAATCCTCTTGTTTAGAATGAAATGTATCTGCTTTCCTGGCTGGTTTTGCTTTCTGATCATACTTGCATATTGCTCACTGTACCTACTCTGTTACACCAGAAGGTGGTTTTAGCTTCCAGTCAAGTTGGTGTCAGACTACGAGGAAGAAATGTAGCCTCCTTTTCTCCCTTCTGCTGCACTGAAACACCTCGGGGGTTTTTCACAGCATCACAACCGCAGAGACATTCTTCATTCCATAAAGAGAAAGGATAAAGATACTTAGGTAGGCTTGATGTGCCAAAGGCTGAGATGGTCAACTCTGTTTAGATGCTTAATGGATGAAGAATCACTGACATTTTAAACCCATGAGATATTTCCTTCTTTGACTTCCAAGGCCTACTGTCCTGTTTTGTGCTTTGCCTGGTCTGAGCAACTCAGCTCTAATCTCCTGCATCAGTAAAACTGGGATTTAGAAACATTCCATGCATTTCAGGGACAAGAATCTGCAGATAATCTCAAAACATGTTTGACACACACTGCCAAGATCAAACCTCCTCAGAAATTTCCTGATAACTACTGCCTTTTAAAATCATGGAGATGGTGTTCTCCTCTTTGAACAGATCACTGGCCCAGAAAGTGAGGGGGGCAAGTTCAATTTCTCCCCCAACATACCTATGTTTTAACTAAGTCATGTAACACAGTGGAACAGGCTGGTATGTGGAATAAATAGATGTTCCCATTAAGGTTTTTGCCATGTTCCTTGACCTGTTGCAGGGTGGATCCTTACGGCCCACGACCCACAGGATAGCTGCACTGCCTGCACATTCACTGTGTGCCTATTGACCCCTCAGGAATGACTGCTGAATAGAAAACACAGACAGTCCTGGGAGCAAAGACCAGATCGTGGAATTTCTCCATCTCATCTGAGTGGTCTAATTCATAATTAAAAGCAGTCTGAATGATTCTCTGTTTATCTCTGTTAATGCCATGTTCCTTTCTAGCAACATTAGAGGAGTTGTCTGCGCTCAGATTTGGCTGAAATAGGATGGTAACGGAGCAGAATTTTGGGGGTTTGCATCTGAGAGTACTACAAATGTCTTCATATGATGATCTCTTCTAAGCCTTAGTATCTTTGCCTTTCCAGTCTCTGAGCTCTTTTGGACAGGAGCGGACTCCTGTTTGTGCAGTGCCCAGCACAGCAGTGGCCTCTGGGTGGTACTGCTGCACCTGTGTAAATGGCTCAAGCAAAATTCAGATTTCACCTCCCTTTCCAAGCAAACTACTTGTAAATGTACTGGTTTTGTGGCATTTTTATAACTGTGTCAGTTATAAATTGACGGCTACAGTCTCATAGCCTGTGTCAGTATTTAAAACTGGTAAACTGGTTAGTTTTATCCTGTTAAGAGTCAATATCTGAGTATACTCATGTCAAAAGCACTTGTCTTGAGTCCTGGCATTGCTATGCAGTCACCAGACATCTGTTAAGGGAGCTTAGACAGCCGTTGTGGTCAGAACAACGGGCAGCCAACATTTTAAAACTACCTAGTTATTAAAAAAACCCACAAAACCAACAGAATAATTTCTGGAAAGAAAAGGCAACATTTTTCTAGCATTCAAGGTACTTTTCCTAAGGAGGGTGTGGGTGTGGGGGGGGAGGGGCAGAGAGTAGTGTTCACATGTCAAAATACCCAAAAAAAACCCAGAAAAAGGAGAAAAAAATAAGAAAAGGATAAAAGAATTATGCAAAGAAACCAATTAAGGACAGGTAGAGTCAGTGATTTTGAAAACTGGGAACAGGAATTTAAAAAGTAATAGTGTTGGCATAAATAGTGGTGCCGTTGAAAGCAATAGTCAAACTTGACTTTAAGATGAATATTCCACAAAACGCTGGTGTATCTTCACATCTTCTGGTTTATCTAGGAAGTTCCCACTCATGTAACTTTGAATTATGTTATCCCCATATGTAGTTCAAAACTTGGAATGAAGAATGAGAAACCAGCTAACCATACTTGTGGCATTATAATCTCCAACAGCCAAATATCTAAAATAACTAATATTTGGGAAATCCACAGAAGTATAGCATTGATACATTTGAACATTGCTTTTATCTGTTTACCAAACTAGTTGATAACTAAAAGTAACAGTAAAGCCTTTTGTAGCAAAATATCAGCTTTCTCACAACAAAATTCTGCATGGGAGCAAGCATATCAGTTTTGGCACATCTGTGCAAAGCTGAAGAAGGAAAGCAGGGAAGTAGCAGTATTTTTTGTCTCTTCCACTCTAGTGTGAGACATCTCAGACAGCCAGAGGTGAACACATGCTTTGAGAACTTCGATTTCTGGTTTTTAACTTGGAAATCACCAGGACTGTTTAAAAACATCCCTGCCTTCTAATCCAGAAACAGTATCTCCTCGGTAGCAACATAAATGAAACAGGGGAGTGGAATTAGCAGGGACTTTTACTCTCATAATGAAATTGGAACAAACACGACTAAAAGATCTAGCTAAGATGAATATGCTCTTTTTGTAATACCATGTTCATACACCCTTCATCGATCCAGTGCGTGTACTCAAAAAATGCCTTTGCTGCACTGCACTTCTATTTCCAGATTGTCCCAGAATGGGCAGATTACAGATCAGCTCTCCAGCCTTGGAGCTGTGTCTGACGCTGGCTGTACACCTGCAGAATGGACAAATGGGACTCACAGACAGAAAGATTGATAAATCCGCCACTACCCAGAGCCAGGAGACCTGGCAAGGCAGGAGGGATGGCAGAGGTTTCTACGCTGGTCTAATGATCTGTTGCAGAAAAGATGTCAAGCACTCTGTAAGTTATATAGTATATAGAAGAGAGGGTCTGGAAAACGAGTTTGGATTTAAGTTTTTTAACTGTACTTAAATTCCCCTCTATAGGTATCTTTGCAATTTATTTCATCTTTTGTGACTGAGTGGGTTATACATAGGGCAAGGGCAGGTTTTTGCATACTGAATGGGAAAAAGAAATCACAAAAACAAATTACATGGGCAGTTCTGGATATTCAGCAAAGGTTTCTGCTTGATCAAACTGAACTTGGATGAGAGATCAGTCACTTACGTTTTTTTAAACCATTCCCCATTTGAAAATTTAACACACCCACTTTGATACAAGAAAACCCTTCCAAGCAACTGCAAACTTCCCATGCCTTTTTGACATGGTATCGGTGCTGCTCAGATGTGCCTCCTTGAAAAACCTATTTACTGCTGGACCGAGGGGGTTTTGTAATATTTAGATTTTCCTACATATGTGATATAAACAATGCTAAGCATATTACTGTTTAGTTTTTTAACATGGTGAGTTCTAAGACATTTTACAGTATCATAAAGCATTCAGTCTGTTGACCTATACTTAGTAAAACTTTGCAAACTGTAAAAATCACTTAGTTATCCATATGATGGAGCTGCTAACATGGACAATAATTTTTTTCCACTTTATGGCAAAGCTCCTCAATTTCTTGAATCTCCTTCTCCCACTGTATGCAGATAGAGAAAACTAAAGATGACAGTAGAGAAAAAAAAAAAAAGAGAGAGGAAAAAAAAAAACCCAGAATTAATTGAACCCTCCAGTATATTCACGTCATCATGAAATAAGCCATTTTTCATGTGTCAATGTCCAATGTTCCCCAAAGACAAATCAAGCTGAAATCTGGATTCTTGGCAAAATGAATGTCATGGATTTTTAGCCTCCTGGAGAGAAGCCGTACTTCTGTCATTACGGTCATCAGCATTTTACACTCAAACGGTCTAGCTGCTATTTCAAAACCTTGTAACATTATCAATTCATTTATTAACAACCTTGAACTCCGCATCTGCCCCTCTACCTTCTCCTTCTTCTTATTCATCAGTGGTAAGGTTCTGTGAAGGAAATTATACTCTCCAATATACTTGTATACTGGAGACAATGCAAAGGTTCAAGCTTATTTGAAAGCATAATTAGTCTTTGTTCTCAGTGAAGACTCATTAGGAACAAACAACCCATCCTGATTTGTAAGATCCAGGCTGATATTTTCTGTCTATAGGGAAGGGAAGTGATTAATGCCTTTGAAAGCCAGAGTGATTTGATATGGAATTGATGAGTCAAAATAAAATAAAAAAACGTCAAATTAGAGCTGTTAGGGATAGTTCTGTCTAGACGGACCTACAAACTAGCAGACTCTAAGCTTAATGCATAGACAGTATATTTGCATATCATAAATGCTGATTTTGTGGAGCAGCTGGGGCTCACAAAAAATGCTGCAATGTTAGATTTGATCCTATAGAAAATCTATTCTAGCAGTGATTACAGTGTACTTCAATTTAATATTAATTCAATAAGGAAAAAGCCAGGACTCATGGTAGTTTATAAAAGGTAACCGTATAACAAAAAAAGAAATTCAATTAGCAGGAAATTAGCAACATCTAAGAAGTCGAGATGTTTGCAAGAGACATCAAGAATGATGAATCCATGCTGTAACTCCAGGAAAACGTTTAATTGCTCAAATATTTTAGAGCAAATTTATACTTAACAATAACATATTGCTGGGACCAGGTAGTATCCATGCAAAAACTCTACAGCAGCTCAAGTGTGTCATTGCTGAACTTCTCACAGGCGTTTGCCCCATCATTCAAAGCAGGCTCGGTGCCAAACAAATTAGAAGCATCAGCTGGGACATCAGTCTTGAAAAAACACAAAAGCTGCTCTGGGGGACTATATTTCAGTTAGTCTCATTTTCTGTCAAGCTGATTTGTACAAATTATCATAAATATCTGAATATAGAAGCATCTGGATATGTATGATATATTGGAGGACAGTCCATACAGCTTTTTAAAGCAAGGTATGCTCATGAATATACAAGTGTTTCTGAAAGAGCCAATATGCTTTTGGTTAAACTGATTTTTTTTCAGTATATTTGGATTCACAAGTATTTTCACCGTCTTTCCCTAAGCTATCGTGACATAAGAAAACATACAGTATTAACAGAAAGGAAACAATAGAATACAAAATTCAGTTTTCATTATGGAGGGAGACAAACAAGGGGAGGTTCAGCATTCAGCCCAACTTCTGTAGGGACAAGGCTATATAAATTAGGGCTTGTCAGCTTGGAAGAGAAGTAACCGAGTTTTATGCAGTCATGAATGACAAAGAGAAGCTGAATAGAGAATGATTAATCATTCTGCCTTTCTCAGAAAAGCACAACTAAGGGACATCCAATTAAATTACTAGGCAGCAGATTTAAAGTAGATAATAGGAAAGGGTTTTTTTCTTACAATACATAATTAAATTGCAGCGCTAATTGCCACAGGGTGTTGTAGAGTTCTAATGTTTAAATGATTTAAAAATGGGGCTCAGAAAATGGTAATATTATTACGCATTGGTGGCTATCAAAATAAACGCTCCAGATGTCCCAATTCAGCGATTTCTGAAAGCTGGAGAAAATGCCTCAATATTTTTCTTATTTCCGAGATATTTTCCTTACAAAGTTACCCAGTCTTTGTTAAAGATGGACTTCTGCTGGTACGGTAGTGGCTCTATTTTTATAAAACCAATTTCACAGTCATTTTTCAGACTGGAACTGTACTTTAAAATAATCTCACCAGACTTGGAGTTTACTGTCCATGCTCTGACCTTATTGTAATGCATCTTTTGTATAGCCCAGACTGGATTACTGCAATTAATTCTTTACCGGCTTGCCTGAAAGGCAGGTCCAGCCTGCAGCTATTGCGGCATAAAGCAACAGGCTTATTACCAGAGAAGAGCAGATGGGATTACTAGACTTCCTGCTTCTTTGTTCCGCATTGGGATCCTATCAGTAACTATACTGATTCAGAAATTTCTATTATAGGATACCATGTAAGCAGCACCCCATAGTAGATCTCTACTTATTTAGGGCATATAATTTCTCAGGTTCAGCAACAGCAGGTTTCACAGGCACATTAGGATGTTTGGGGTTGGTGTTGAACACATTTTATCAATGCCTCAAAAAAAGAAATAGAGCCATCAAGTCTTCACAGTGGTTTCTAAAGAGTTTATGAAGTTCTGGGTTGTTCAAACTCATCACCTGCTGAATGGAGCTCATTAGCAATTTATTAGTAATGTCAATATTGGGACAAGAATAATTTATGCTCTAAAAAATCAAACAATTAGTCAAATATTTTAATGACTAAGATGTTCAAACCCTGTTTGCAGAAGACTAGCAGGCCAGCATGAAGATCATGAGATCATGGTTCAGGAACACACAGTTTATCTGCCAGTACCTCTACATGAAGCTAAATCGTTAGTGAAATTGCATGTACATTTAAAATAGGGCAACAAACACAACACAGTGAAATGCATTTTTACCTTTTACTAGATCCACCTGTTCAGGAAATGCCTGGAAAAAAGGTAGGGTCTCACACAATGACGGTGAGCCCGCTAGTCAAAGCATGCACAAGTTTAATCTGTTCTCTACCCGTACTACTGGATGGAAACTAGGCTGAAAGCAGGCCCACTCAAGGAAGAGCCAACCTTCTGGACCACTTGCTTGGGGACAAGGTGTAACGAGCCTGATCCTGCCTGTTGTGATCAATTCACCTGAACTGCCTGGAAAAGCTTTTCTACCCGTGCTAGGGCACTATGCTGAGCCCTAACCTTTTTCTCCTTTGGAACTCAGCTCTGAAACAAGTGTCTGCATGCACATTTGTGTAGGCGGCACAAACAGTAGAAGGCAGTTGGAAATTTGCACTACTTTCACTCATAGCTGAGGGCACGCATTTCCATGGCGATTCTGTAGCATCATCTGCCATGACGCTAGGTGCTCTAGGATCTCTCCAAATGTGTCTCCTGACGTATCTCCAAACTGGTACCTGTGTTAGATTTTTTTAACGATGCAATATCCTGACCACACACTGTCATGTCCCTGTTCTGGCAACAGAAGAAATCAGATAATCATTTCCTGTTTTTTTCTCGGCCCACTAAATAACTTTGCTTGCCTAGTTCAAAGAAAGAAAGTAAATCCTCCATTTTGAATCTCTTTTGAGTATTTCCTCTGCCTCATTGCATGATCCAGCACTGATACTACCATAAACTTCTTGGCTTTTTTTTCATTGTATGTTACCGATGTCTAATAAACTCGATGCTACATACACTGTTAATTACCTTTTTTATCACTTTACAATCTTACTGGACCGGCACATGCATTTCTAAGAATTGAGGCTAGTGCTGTTATTAGTGATAACAACCTGAGAGATACGCCTTTTGCCTGGGGCTAAACATGTAAAAACTCAGTTCTCATTTTACTTATGGGAAAAAAAATTACAGCTATCTGTACTAGTGAAAACTGGATCATGCTACTCACTTTGATGACACATGGCAGAATCGCGGCCAGACAGTTTTTACACTGTCAACTTTTTCCACTTCTTTCTTCCAAAGGGACAGAGGAGACACAAGAGAAGTGTCTGGGGGCTGTACTTGTTCTCTTCAGTGATAAAAAGTTACATTATCTGGAAGTCAACACTCTCTTCCCTGCTCTATCTTCCTTTCCAGCCACTCTTGTAGTACCAGTTGTTGTTATTTGCACTGTAAAAGAGCTTAAAAGACAGACGAACAATAGTGCCGTTATCCCGTGCATGTGCAGAATGCTTCCAGACTGAACAAAAGAGAGAAAACCGTGACAGGCTGGATGACTTCAAAGTTGACTTATGTCCTGAAGAGAGAATTAGTGTCTGTTCCCCCCTTGCATAAGCAACCCAAGGCAGCGACAAAGCACCATGAAGGCAGCGGTGGCCGCCACTGCGACCACCCTGCCTAGAGCTGCTGCTCAAGAACTGGGCAGCGACCAACTGGCAGCTATTATTAGCGGGTGTTATTAGTGCTATTAGTTATTAGAGCTATTAGTGGGTGGGAGAAGGAACTCACATGCTTCATGGCGATTTGTTCCCTATTTCATATCAGAGCTTAAAGACTTCAGGAGGGTAAGTTAGGAGGTCATCCCCTGCAGCCGTAGCTGGGGGAAACGCACCCAGCGAGGGCTGTGTGATTGATGGCTGAGCTGCCCTGGGCAGCACCAAACCTCTGCTCACCTACCAGGCACGACGGAGGGACACAAGCAACGGGTTCTTTCGACACTGGGCGATGAAGGACAACGTAAAAACACTACAAGGAGTGAACATTACCCGTGCAAGACTTGAAGGCAACAAACCCGCCTGCGTACGTGGACTGCGTTAAAGGAAGCCATCTCAATACAAGGGCGTCTTTCATCTCGGGGGCTCTCCTACACAGAAACCCTTAGGTAGTTACGTGGCTTTCTGCTACGCTTGGTTCCGTCTTCCTGCTGCACCAGCAACGTTATCTTTAAAAATACGTGGCTTTGCTCGCTGTGAATCAAAACTCCCAGAATCAGCACAAACCCACAACCGCCTGCTTTCGGCTGAATTCGTCCTTTCAAGCCCAACAAAGCCCCTACTTGTGATTCCCATTCCCATCACACTTTAAATCCGCATAATTACAAACCCGACACCACCGGGCTCTAATTACACGGCTCACGGGAGGAGCGGCGTCCTGGGCCGCATCCAGCCCGCGGGGGCGGGGGGGGGGGGGGCGGGGGGCGGCACCTTTGTTTAAAGCCCCGGGCGGAGGCGGCCCCGCCGCCCCCAGGCCTGCCCGCGGAGCTCCCCGCGGAGGCGGCCCCGCCGCCCGTCCCTGGGCTGATGGCGGGGCGGCCGGGCGGCTCTTTGTTCCCGCCGTGTGCGTGTGCGCGGCGCTCCGGCTGCCGGAGTGGGAGGGGATCCCACCTGCGTCCCCGCCGCCGCTGACGGGAGGCGCGGCGAGCGGGGCGGGCGGCGCAGCTCAGCGCAGGGCCGGGCCGGGCCCCCAGCGCGGCCAGCGGCGCTCCCCGGCGTTCCCGTCTGCCCGCCGCCCGCGGGGCCGGGCGCTGCCCTCCGGCGGCGCGGCGGAGCAGGTGCCGGCGGCGGTGCCGGCGGGGCGGCGGGATGGAGGCTGCCTTGCTGAAGCCGGCGATGATGGCGGAGGTGAAAGGGAGCGGCGCCGGCCCCGCCGTCAGCGCCGAGCTGGAGGTGAAGAAGCTGCAGGAGCTGGTGCGGAAGCTGGAGAAGCAAAACGAGCAGCTCCGCAGCCGCGCTGCCGCCGCCGCGGTCGCCGCCGGCCCGCCCAGCCCGCACCTGCTGCTGGCCCCGCCGCCGGCCGCCGCCGCGCTGCGCCCCGCCAGTCCCCCCTCGGCGGCGAGCGGCGGGGCCGCGCCGTGCTTGCCCAGCCCGGTGCCCACCCTGCTGTGCGCCGCCGCGCTGGGCCCGCCGGAGCCCCTCGCCTACTTCAAGCCTTCGCCCGGCTTGGCGGCGGCCGGCGGCGGCGGACAGGAGCCCGGCGGCGGCGGTCCGGGGGCGGCGGCCACGGTGCTGGACGAGGTGGCGGTGCTGGAGCTGGAGGACGGCGGCTGCGGGCAGGACGAGGATACCTGGTACGTGCGGCCCTGCCCCGCCCCGGCGCGGGTGGCCGTGGCCCCCCAGCCCCCGCAGCGCTCGCCCCGCCGCTGCTCGCCAGGCCTCCATTAGCATCCCCCAGCCCACTCCGATCCACTTGATCTCCTGCTTAAACTTAAATCTGCCCTTTTAAAAAAAAAATTAATTATTTTTGTTTTCATTCCCCCCCCCCCCCAAACGTGCGGTCCCTGCGGCGGGGGGGCCGTGCCCGCGCTCAGGCGCAGGTGGGGGCTGCACCGGCCGTGGCGCCCTTGGCCGGGGCGGGGGCGGTCTGTGCTCGTTTCCCACTCGGAGTTGGATCGCCTCTCTTTAATGACAGGTCTCAGCCTAGTTTCAGCCTCCTGTTTACATAAGGAATTAAAAATAGCGAAATTGTGCCGGGAAAGCCTTTATTTGCGCAGCGCTGCCTCCCCATCCTAAAATCTCTGCCCAGTTGCCTCCCACCTTCAGGGATTTGGGAGGGCTTTTGTCTTTTAGACGTTGATCCAAATGGGTGGTTGTGTATCTTCAGCGCCCACGTTGCTCCCGAAGGCACGGCTGGGTGCTAGTATAGTCAATAAAGCATGAATGAATAGTGAATGAATAAAGCAGAAAATAAAATCACCGAGGGGAACGATGGCACTCACTGAAAAACAAACAGAAGAGAGATTACAGGCTAGAGATACAAGTAAATAAGTAATCTTGGTGTCTCAAAACTTGTCGTAGTAATGTGGACGAACGTTGTAGGGATGCTGCTGGAATACTATGGGAAACATCGGCTGTGTAATCATGTTACACATAATTCGTGCTCAATTGTTTTAAAGTGTCAGTAATAAAATATTGTTTATCTTGAAATAACTGTTTTCAGTATCTGCGAAAGCTTCAGTGTAGTTTATGTGGCTGGTTTTTACATCTAGCTGAAGTTCAGGCCAGCCAAGAATAAAATACGGTATAATGCAGCTGAGACGCATTTAAACATCCTTATTTTTGGTAGAAGAGAAGGGATTTGAAAATCAGTCTAAATATGGGAAATATCTCCTGTATGCTGGTTCTGTGTCCTTCATGATACAAATAATACCATATTGCCATTTCAGAAAATAGCTTTTAAGAATCATCAATAAATTGCATAGGAATTTTTGTCAGTGTTGTTTCATTGTATGTACTGTTAGCCTGCGCAGGGCCGTTTGGGGCTTGTCAGTCTGGATTTGAATCAAATTTTACATCACTTCTAACCCCTGACTTACCTTCACATGAAGGAATCTCAAATTTGTTTTATCCCATCCTGTTAACCAAAATGTTTTCCCTGTTTATGTTTATGGGTGGTGGACAGTCATTGTTATTTCGTGTTCCTGTTTGATTTGTCCCCTGGAAGCAATCCTGAATACTTTGGGGGCTGGGGGTGGGGTGGGGCAGAACTTACCTTCATGTCACATATCTATGTGTCCACAGAAAGAATTTCATGACAGGGATTTTTTAACAAATTTATTCCAGTAAGAGCTAATTGTTTTAGCTGTTGAACGTTTTTGGTTCAAGGCTAAATCTCTGCCATTGTCCGTGAGAGGTCAGCTGTGTGATGCCAGCTACTTGGGGCTTTTTTGTAATGTCAGTCTTTAAAGCCTGCTATCTGGAAAGCCAAAGACCAATGCATATCCTACTTGATTATTAGTAATTTTAGGCCTTAAATACCTTTGCTTTTTTTTTTTAACTGCAGTTACCAAAAAAAGGTAGAATTGGCATCATTGCAGACAAGTCAGACCTCTTTTTGCTGTTCAGCTTTTTGCACATCAGTCACATGTTTAGCTTTTGAAGTACTTCTGCAGGTTAACAGGAAAGCTGAAAGCTTTCATCTTATTTTTTGGGGGGTTGTTTTTGTTTTTCTCAGTATCACTTTTTTAAAATGTGTAGTCAGGGGAAATGAGTCCTCTCCTCAGAGAAATTCAGTAGTTGATCTCTGCAGGGACTGCCAAGAGAGAGCAATCACAGTGAGGGTATTTATTCCTTGTGAGCTGGACAGAGTGCTGGTTGACTCAAAGGAGAAAAAAACCCAAAGATGGGGCAGATGCTGGAGAACAGTTGCTCTTGAGGGACTTTGTTAACTGTTGAGCCAAAACCCTAAAGGTGAAAGACTGCTAGCTGTTCTTTTTTGTATTTTTTTTTTTTGGTCTTGCCTTTTGCACTTCCCATGTGATGGTGAGTGAGGATCAGCCTTTTGACTGCAGCCACATCGATCGGAGGCGGTCAGGCCAGGGAGCTGCGCAGCCAAGAATAGTTCCTTTCCTGGGAGATTTACACTTTCCCAGGTGAACCATTGTCTGCTAATCTGCAAGGGCAGCAGCAGCAAGGCAGATCCCAGCTTCAAGAATTTCCCCATGAAATCTGCTTTGATACTCGGCTTCCTAGTGTGCTTGACCATCTGATTAGCTGCCTACACTTGTCTGAGAATAATGCGTATATGCTCGCTTTTCTTGCACTTTTTTTTTCTGCTGGAATTGAATATCAGAATTGGATTTTCATTGTTTCTCAGAAAATGTTTAATCTTTAAAAATCTGACTTGTACAACATTCGGCTCATCTGGGAGGAGGTACTCTGTATGAAAATTAAATGTAATCAGCATTCTGACAAGTTGATTAAATTGTTATAGGTAAACGAGTGAAATAGATAACAGTGAAATTATGATTTAAATATAAAATCAAATACTGGAAATTAGATGGTTTCAATAAAGATAAATATATAGGGAAAGATTGATAGCATCTCTGGTGTGTGTGTGTGTGTACAGCACTTAATGCATTTGAAGTTTGGGGCAGTCCTGAAATTCAGATAGTGGTAATGAGATGGCAGATTTTTATGAGAAACCTGCTTGAACTTTGTTTTGATGTGCCAGACTGTAAAGTTCATATTTTGCCACCCACTTTGAGGAGGAAAGAAGAAAACAAAAGTAATGTGAACTCTTCTACTTCAGAATATCTTTTGTTATTAGATATACTGTAGGGCTTTGCATTGTTATAAATGATTAGTGGGCAGGAAAGAACACAAAAGTTTAAGTATTGCGCATCTTGCTGATATTTGTGTGTATTTTGGTTAAGGTTGTACGTCTTGCCTACCAAGACTCTCACTCCTCAAGAGAAATCACTGAGTCCTCTGCAGTGGTGCAGACGTGTTCTGGATCATCCAAGTCCTGAGATAGAGGCTGCAAAACGTTCCCTATGCTTTAGATTGGAACAAGGTAATCTTATTCTTTGAGTTTCTTTACTAGTAAGTTGGCATTTTTGGTCTGGCTTTTCACTTGTGTTTGCTTTTTTCCACAGTTTAGCAAGCTTTACGAATGGCAAACATGCAGGTTTTTTCCTATGTATTCAAGTCTTCCTCCACTACATAAATGCCAACAATTGTTTGAAATATTTTTTTTGTGATCATGCATTTTTTACAGTGTTCTTCTTCATTAATCCTTTTTTTCTCCTGCATAACTCTTGTCTTCTAAACTTGAGAGTTTTCATCCATTGCTTAAAATAGCAGACTTCTTGCCAGGAAAACTTGGATGCTAACTTTAATATTGATACCTCTATTGAGATTTGAGAAACAGTGCTTTCGGGTTTTTGTAAAGTCAAAAATTATCACAGTGCTTTTTATGTATGTTTTTAAAAACATATTTGTCCACATCTAATGTAGTATCAGGACATTGCTAAGTGTAGGACAGACCAAGAAGGGCTGTAACTTGACTGCTGGCACCACTTTTTTGGGCTCTCATTAGTCTCAGGTACTGGGATCAATCTGATGGCTATTTGGTGCCAGTGAACTTGTAGTTACATCTGGGCATGCTGAATTCTGATCTAAATAAATATCAGCCAGCATTATTTTTACTTTTTTACCATCTAGGGTCCCATTAAGATTGTAGTAAGTGTTGTTGAAGAAAGCGATTAAGGCAGGATATTATCTTAAGGGTTATAACTCACTAGGCAAGGAGCAGCAAATGAACAATATAGGAGGATGACAGGAGAAGGAAATAAAGCTAATGACAATACGAGCATATGGGCGTATCAGTTAGCTACAGCCGTCATTAAGAGAGATTGAGCATGTTCCTGTATGCTGTGGAGGATATGGGTAGCTGTGGATTAGTCTTATCCAAAATCTGGCATTTAACTGAATCAGTCTCTGAAGGCGTCTCTCTCTTTATATTGACTGTAAAAGATTCTATGATGATTGTTTTCCTAGCCATATTTAGTTGAGCTCAGTTGCCTAAAGTTAGGTGGGCCAGACTGCAGTTCCTATGTTGGTTATCGTCCCATCTAGCTTTGGGGTGGAACTTGGCTCATGATTTGGACACTTGATTCAGGCATCTGTGGTGTGAGCTGGGTGTCTGTGTGTGGCAGTCAGTGGGAGTTTTGGCCATAGGGTCAGAGGAATCAGGGCAGCTGCTCAGGTGACGAGGTGTAGGTGTTGGCCTTAAAATGAAGTCAGTTGCTCGCTTTAGCCCACTGACAGCAGTGGGTGCTTGGTACTCCTGTCTGCTCACGTGAAAGTGTGTCTCTGGTGTAGGGCACCCCAGTCTGGTTTAGAAGCTCAGTTTAGATTGCCCCACAGAGGCAATAGTGCCATTTGAGATGGCCTTGCTTACCCTGGTTCCCACTCAGGATAGATACACATCTTCCATAGGTCCTGTGGCTTATCTGCCATTCCTTTGATGGCATAATGGACTCACAAGGGCCTCTCAGATGAGGAAGTGCATCTAGGTATGGGCAACTGAATCAAGCCCATAATGTGAATGCAGAAGCAAGCCAGAGGAGCGCGTGACCTGTTTTTCCCTTACAAGTTATTATTTAAATTTAATAGACAATAAAGGTGAAGTTATCGTTTCAAATTCAAATCACTCTGTGCTTATCAGTTCAGTCTCTGTGCAGAAGTCACACTGAGTGACATGTGTCAGAGCTATGTTGACAATGAATTGCTTTGATCCATATGGTCTACTCCTGGTGCTTGTTTCATGAGTTTCTTGGGTTTGGTAAAAAGTTTCCGAGAGACTATATAAAACTCATTATGGGAGCAGTGTGTTCAAGGAGGGAATGGACTCGTATTTCTACTGCAGCAATTCTATCCTAAAATGGTTTTAATTAGTAATTCAGTTAGACTTGATTAACTCTCACGTTTCTAAAGATTTTTATTACCTGTGCTTTTACAAATTACGTAATAAGCAAATGTCATATTTCTTACCCTAATTTTGTAGAAGTTGTTTTCACAGTATTTATTTCTTCCTCAGTTTTGAAACCATTTGTGAGATTTTTGTAAGAATCTAGTAATTCTGTTTTAAAAGCACAACAAACTTCTTGTAATCTGACTTTTCCTGGGTTTTGTTTTGCAGTGCACTCTTAGCAGTAATTATGTGTGTATAAATACATACACATAATTTTATCCTGATTTTAAAAGTGTCTCAGTAAGAATGGCATTCTTGTTTTCTGGTACTGAAGTTTAAAACTTGTGCTTGTAAGTTGAACAGTGCTTTTCCCTTTTATCCATATGCCTTGCAAGGATGTTTTAGAGGGATTTTGAAATCTAGTTGTGCCTCTTCTGTTTGGTACTGAGTCGATGGTACTTGAGAATTATTAAATGTGTAGTCAAAAAACATTTATAATATACCAATGTGTGGTTTCTGAAATGGCTTACAGGTAGAATTCGCTTAGTAATTTTGTCCATGGTGCATTAAACAAATAATTAATCCAGTTTTAGGTACTATAGTGCACATAGAAATAAAAAGCAGTAGAAACTCATTTTTCCCTGCAAAGTCAGCATATCTGAGTAAGTGCATGCAGAGAGTGTGATCCAAATGTAATAAAATTTTGCCAGGCTATTTTTCTGAGTTTTAATTGATTCCTGTTCTCTTCCTAAGATTTTTAAATCTGTGCCTATTCCTGCTCTTGTAAATTTTCCTTATTACATTATATCCTGATTTTCATAGAAGTACTCATTTGTTGTCTGAAATATCCCAGTTTTAGGATAGTGCATAACAAGGCTAAAAGTCTTGTGAGAGACCTGCCAAAGCAGCCGTAGGTGATGAAACGCTGCAATGACTACATCATCTTTCAGGCTGGAGAAACACTCGAATTATGTTATTTTCTTATTGCCTTGTTCTGACCAGCTTGTTTCTTTTCTAGTGAAAATTACTGTTTTAAGTATGTCATGGTGGAAGTAAGATTTCATCTTGTCATAAATCTGTAAGTGTATAAGCACAGTGGTGGTCTCTAGCAGATGGTTCTTATGTGAACTACTGTGAGAACCTGGACAAGCTTCTCAACCTTCCTCTGGTCCACCACTAATTAGGTAAAACTTCTATTGTGTTTATAATGAGCTAGGCTTATTACAAGCCCTGTTTCCGTGGATTAAACGTGCTAGCTTTAAGGAGGATGAAAGTCAAATGTAACCTCTTATGATAAGATTTTTGCTTGGAATTGTTCCTGTTTTCCATGAGCATTTATACTGTTGAGGTAATAGTACTTGTTTATGGGGTTTGGTTTTTTTTTTTCCTCTGTGGCCTGACCTGGATCACTACTTTCTTTTTGCTTTTCTTCAATCATCTTTTTGTTTGAAACCTTTCTGGTTTGTTTTGTTTACAGCAATTATCTTATCTACTGTAGTAGAGTCAGTTTCCCTCTCCCTTTGTTTTTTAATCTTCCTGTCTGTTTTATTTCTTTTGATGCATTCAAATCATCAGGGCCACATTAACAGTCTTAACGGTGTGGTGGATCATCTTCTGTATTTTCTTGGTAGTACTTGGAGATGTTGGGACATGGCCGTATTAAGCCCTGTGAGCAGAGAGATGTGATGTGTAAAGTTCCTAGCTGATGCAGATGGGTATAACCCCTCTAAAATAGATGGCATGGTGTTGATTGACACCCTGGCTGAAGATACCCTGTGTGGCTTCACTCCTGTAAAATGCTCTGGGGCAGGCAGGTGGATAAACTGAGGAGTTAAGCAGCTTAGCAAGGAGTCAGTCTGTAGGAGCTCAGCTTTTATGCAGGGCTTCAGAGCATATCTCATCCAATTCAGCCTTCCAGACAGAAAACTCCTCTTTCCTGGAGAATATGAAATATTGGCTAGATTCAGAGTTTGGCTTTAGATAAGTTCTTATTCAGAAATACTCCTTCAGATCTTTACAAAGAGTAAGCAACAGAAGTCTGTAGGTTTTGCAGTTGGCTGCAGTAACTTAGAGCTTTAAGATTAAACTCTGCTTCATTTCTTAAAATGAGTAATGTGCTTCAGGGTGAATGCTGTTATGTTGTCTGTGGATGAGAAGGTATGCTGTGAAACAGATCTGTGGTAGTTTCTCTCCAATTGCTTATGATTTTACAAAAACCAGGAATCTAATCAGTGACCTTTTAGCCTTTATTGTGCTGGATCTCTGTCACATGTCAGTTAAGTTTCATATCTAAACATATAACATACCTGCAAGAAAAATTAGGGGGGAAGGAAAAAATCCCAAACCAAACGATTTATTTTGACAGTACTGTATTCTTTTTACATGTAACAAAAAAAAACCAAAAAAACAAAACAAACAAACCAAAAATCCCCAACAACTTGCAGCTGGTAGGGCCCCAGGCAGCAGGTTTTACCTGGACATACAACTTGCTGCTTACACAGAAAGAGGTGAGGTTCTGTCTCATTTTCCTGATTCTCTTGCACTTCCCAAGCGTTCATAGTGAAGTCATTTAGTTTGGAGTCTTTAAGATATAAAATACATTTCATCAGATGCTAAGGATTTATCATGGGGAATTTCTATGCTGTAGTCTAGCAGCAGTAGCAAACAGAAAATACTGTAACTGGATAAAAATTTTTATTTTGTATGCATGAGCTGGATCCAGTGCTGCACCCAGTGCAAGGTGGGATTTTTTATTATTTTCAAATAGGTTTAAGTTTATTTGCTGTCCATTGATGCATCAGCAATGTATGTTATGGCACTCAGGACTGGATTAATAAGATTTAATGCGGCTTTCTCATTCTTATTTTTCATATAAATGAAGATTAAAGTTTTACGTAAAATGCTTTTGGGGTCGCAAATGGTAATGTCTTGAAGCTTGCAGATGATTGCATTTTTGTTTCCCTCATAAATAATAAAATGTCTAAAGCTTTAGAAGGAATGAATTAAGTGGCATGACAGATTTGGTTTTGTTTGTGTTTCTGATAATAAAGGGTGATGTGCAACTGTAACTCCTATCAGCATCTGAGCACCTTTCGGGGAATGTGACATCTCAGAGGACAGGAAGCATAGCAGTGTTCTGCTGTAGTGTGAGCTTAGTGCTCAGAGTACACATATACATGCGCTTATTTGATGTAACCTGTTGTAACAGCTGCGTAATTCCAAGGAGTTCTTAGAGATTTTGCAAATACTGGTATCACTGGATATTCTAACACAGCTGCAAGATGATTGGTATGTTTCAATTTGGAAAAAGTTGGGTTTGATACTCTACTTGCATTTCAAGCAGAGTATTTCTGTCTATCTGGAACATTTCTGCTCGGCAAGTACATTTCAAGATAAAGTGGTTGAAAACCCTTATGGCAACAAATGCACAGAAGATCAGACACTTTATCCATTTCAAGGATATCTTTTGCCTTTTTAACATAGCTCTTAGATATGACTTCTTTGAAAGTCATTCTACTTCTCTTTGAATTATAATATATGTACTGTTTAAGAATTTAATTTCATATTTGGAGATTGTTGTGCATCACAATTAAATATTTTCTTAGAATTGATTTCTGGTTGTCATTATAAAAAGATACTAAATTCTGAAGTCTTTGTAAACGTTGGTAGAGAGGTGGTGTTGGTTTTCTTAACCTCAGTTGAGAAGATACCCATCCCTTTTTAGAGTGTAAGTGTTCTGTTAATCCACAGTAGCTACTGAGTTGGAATTATCAACTCATCATGAGTGGCTGAACAACACTGTCAAATTTTACATGAGGATTTCAGTAGGCTTATTTAAAATAGGCATAACTTATGCTTGCAAAATAGTCTCAGTCTGTAATGCAGCATATGTTTAAAAGCAGTAGTAGTAGCATCAACCCTGACAGTTAACATTAAAAATACAGGCACAATTAGTGTTATCCAGCAGAGTACTAATTGCTGGTTTTGTTACCAAAATATGCAACTAGTTTCCTGGATAGAAATTAAAAAGAAACCTAGTTTTTATTAGTGGTCCTGGAGGCACTTGAAAGCTTAACCCCTGAAGATATTTTTTCTATGGAAAGGAGGTTCTTCTCAAAACGGTGCTGTTCTGGAAGCTGTCGTTTCATTTTTGCTCCTGATAGCCTATAATGTCTTGCTCATTGTTTGCTGGTCCCCAAATTATTGTTACAGCTTCTGCTGATTTTCTTTCACTGTCTGTTTTTGATGTATGCTGAAGAGAGCTGGGAGGGGAGTAACGTTCTGGAATGTAGATGAGCCTCCCCCATGTGGTATATAGAGGTAGCACTGCTTCTTTACTAAAATGTTTATTTCTGTATTTTTGCTTTCAGGGAGCACTTAAGTTCTTGTCTTCACAGCACTGCATCTTTTGAGATGCTTTTGTTCTGACTGTTTTATGCCGTGATGCCTAAGTATATTTTTGTTGGTTACTTCTGGCATATAGTCCACAGTCCTGTAAATATGCCATACAGTCTTTCTCCTTGGCAGCAGACCTCACGTTTTAATATATTAGGAAGATGTCAATTATCTGCACTTACTTAACCAAGTGTTCCATATCCAGCACTTCTCAGTTCGTATTTTATGGAAATACAATATTTATACAATATTTACACCAGTCATTTTCTTTTACATAAGAGTTCACACAAAAGTTACTGTAATAAAATAAAACTTTTTTGACTCTACCTGATACTGAAATGTAGTCAGTAGCTCTGACCTGAATACTTGAGGCATAGGCATTTTGAGAGTCGCTTGATCTTTTTTATGCTGCAAGACAGAAGATGTTAGTACAAATGACAGAAGTATAGGAGTTTATAAAAATAAAATTCCTGAGCATTTTATTAATTTTTCTTTCATAAGCCTCCCTTAAAATGCTGTTTTCTTAATTCTACTTCTAGAGTGGGTTGTATTTGTAAAATGTATTACTACAGAAAATGTTTTCTTGTGGAATAATCACTTTCGGTAGGGTCACTAAGCCATCATTAAAGTCTTTGAATGTGGCTTGATCAAACACTGTAATGGAATGCTTCATTAAAAGCTTTGCACTTCTGAGAAGTCTGAGGGAGAAAAATAGTATAAATATGCCTGCAGGACAAAAAATTGCTTTTGTCAGAAAAAAAAGCTGAAAACCTAGGTAATTCTTGTTTTGAAAAGCATTTGCAGCAATTTAAAGTTTACATTTTTACCAATTTAAAAGGGTCGTAAGAAAAATACAAAAGAAGATAAAGTCACAAAATATACTTCATGTTCTTGAATATTTTAGTTTAAAGTATTTAGTTATGAGATTTTATGGAAAACTGATATGGGGTAACGATTAATTTTTAAAGTGATACTGAGCTAATGCCTTCAGCATTTTTTATTTCATTGGTTTATTTATTTTTAAAATGTTTTTATTTTATTACCACAATAAAAGTCATGTAAACCAAAACAGAAGAGGTATTGGATCACATCCGCTGGTGAATTTGGACTACCATTATCACTTCTGTGGTGTGAAGTGCTTGTAAATAGTCTACACAGCTAGCAGACCTGAGATTAAACCCACTTTGTAACACGAGAGAACTCCGTACCATAACTGCATTTTGAGAGAGCTTTTTTCTTGAATGTGGATGGCTGAATATACCCAACCCTGTGTGCCCCGCTACTGCAGAGGGGCATTGCAAATGCATTCTGACTTGGAGCAAGTGTTTTCCCACTTTTGAAAAGAAAGGCAGCTTCTCTTGTATTCGCTTGTCTTCCTCCGTTATGTAGTGCCAGTGTTGGTCTTGCTACCTGTGCTGTATTAATTCAGGATGAGATGGCTTGTACCTTGAAATGTACATTTCTAGTATGGTTACACATAGAAGTAGAGGTGGCTAACCTTGGACATATCCTCATGCAGTCAGATAAATTCCACTGTAAGAGTTCATGAGTTATATCCTCTGCTGCGTAGGAGGGAAGATCAGTTAATTTCTCTTCTCAGTTTTGTCAGCAGCTGCTGGAGGACAGGTTGTTTCTAAGTATGGTAAGAAATCAAATCTCAGGTAACTAAAGAGCTTCTTTTGGTGCTAAAGGTTATGAATAATTTTACAAACCTTAGTAATTTAAGTTAGATACCTGGGAAAAACTGGGTACCCGTTGACTCTGAAGAAGCTAAAGGGCAGTTCATCTAGCCTGTCTTACTTGATTCTTAAACAGTTGTCCGAACTGAGTATGGAAGATGTTTGTTTCTCTCTGCTAATTAGAAAAGATGTTAACATCTGAAGGAGTGAAATGGCAGTATTCCCTTATACTTTTAACAAGTCTTGAATACCCTCTGCATTTTGGAAGAATAGCCTGATGCCTTTTATTCAGAGATCGTTTCTTACTGTCTTTTCAGTCATGGCACTTTAGACCTTGCTCATAATAAATTGTTTAGATGCCTAAGTTCATTCTCCAGAATAGGGACACACAGGGCACTTGGGGGGGGGGGGGGGGTTGGTGTTTTCGTATACTAGTAGCTTATCTGAATCTTTCCATAATTGGTGCAAAAATTTTGTGCCACAGTCCAACTATTTCACCAGTGTATGGTATAAATACTGTAGAATGTGTCCTCTAGTCTTAACCTGAAATACATGGGATGTTGCCTTGTGTTGCATCTGAATCACAGAGGAAAATCTGTGTGATTGAATTTTCCTTGGAAAGATTTTTTATGTCTCAGTTACCAGGACCAGATGGGGATGCAGCTGTTTCTGTTGTCTGATGTATGTACCTTGTCCTTGGGTCTCAGGCATTTATATGAATTCATGGAACATATATGGCCCAGATTTATTCCACCTAGTTGTAGGCATGTGTCAGATATACCTAATTTAACAGAACAATCGCTTTGGCCATGATTCATTTGTCTTAACAAGGGTGCTAAGTGTAGTTTGATGTGCTGTTGGATCCTTGAGGTATTTAGAGGGGGCAGATGGGCATGGTACATAACAGCCTCACTTAACTGGACCAGCTGGAGCACCTGAAATGTCATTACAGTCAGGTTTTAGACAACTGAATCATGCCCTGGCTGTTTTGTACTGAAGGGTGGGCTGTGCTGTAGGTGTTTCAAAGTGAAGCTGTGTAAGCATATGAGATAAGACACAAGAGAGCACTCTCATCTGTTTCTCCAGAGCTAAAGCTGTTGGAGTCTCAGAACCAGGAGATTCCTCCTCTCCAGGCTACTAAATGTGAGACTGCTGCAATTCCCTGTTCCCATGTCCAGCCAGCTCTAAAACTGGAGTCTTGCTAGCAGATCTCACACCCACACTTGTACATGCATAGCCATGTGAGTCCCTGGTACCTGCCCGGACCTCCAGTGTTGGGCACCAGGCCCCAGCTTTCTGGTAGCTGACCCCTAGATCCGTTGTCCCCACAGCATCCAGCCCCCAAACCTCTGGTCCTATTCACTGGCTAATCTGACTTGATGTTTGTTGGCATCTCACATGCATATTCATATGGACCTCTGTTAGCTGGCCGAGACCCAAAGTCCCTCCAGCATCAAGCCTGTAGCCCTGCAGTTGCTTAATAGTGGGTTTCCAGACTTTGTGTCCTGTTCACTGGCTAGCATGGTTTGAAGTTTGATCTCACACATGCATGTACATTTGCACACTCACATGTGGCAGAGAAGGCCCTTTGTGCAGAAAAATAGTTAGAAGTAGTAGTACTTTGAAGACTAATCAGGTGCAGGGGTAGCTCATGTCAGTGGCCTGACCAGCAGCATGTTTACACATGGCTGGCCCCTCTCATCCCCTGTGTCTTATATCCCATGGATGTTCCTTACCTATTCATTGTGATCCCTCGCTTTCTTTGCCCTTGTCTCCTCCTGACTAAGGAACCTGCCCCTAATTCCTTTTCTGCACTGTTCCCAGTTTTGCTACACCTGTACCCAGATTTGGTATTTCTGTTACTGTTACTTAGGTCGTCTCTACGTTACATGGTGTCACAGATGGGGTTACCAAGACACTTCTGAGCAGGGTGCTGCTCCCCAAAAGGTCCCTGGTGCTCCCTTTTCAGCTGCCTGTGAGATTCAGCTGTTTCTCATGTTAACACCCCTCGCCCCCTGTAAGACCTGGCCATCCCTCACTCGCTGTTAGTCACTTCTGGCAGCTTTACTGTTCCTTGTTTTGTTGAGTAACATCTCCTGTGTGATCTGTAGTTCCTCATGTTGCGTCCAGTTACCTTTACTGCTGGCCAAGGAGGACAAGCAATCTCCCGGCATATCTTCATGCAAACAGTCTTTAAAATTCCCATTATAGCCAACAGAAAGACAGGACTGGGTTTGGTTGTCCATGTGTATGGCACTACTAATGCCTTTGAAATGCCCTGAGCAGATGTCTAAATAGCATGAGATGCCTACGTGTAGGTAGCTGAATTGAGCTGTAGACCTCCATTGACTGTTTTCAGAGCTTAGGTTGCAAAACTTAATTGTGGACACTGTCAATGTGCAGAGGAAATGTCTGCAGGATAGCAATGAATGCCTGAAACAATCCTATGAGAGAAAGTAGATTACCTTTTCTTCTCAGGGATATATATGTTTGTGTCCTACATTTTTAAGTAAATACTGTTTTTGTTGGTAATGAAACCGCATTGATCTCTTCAATGATACAGGTATTTTTATGCAGGTGACTTGCATATGTAACTGTTAATTTGAAGGAATTACTTCAAGAGTTTTGGAAGGAAAACTTGTAATTATTTTCTAATTAATTCTGGGTGTAGCTTCAGGCTGTAGATTTTAAAATACTAACATATTGGCATGTGGTTCCCAAGGTTTTTCGTGCATGGTGCGGCTGTAAGTATTTATTATTTTGTCGTCTTTTCAGTTTAGAATTGCTTTTTACATGTGAAGAAATTCAGTATGCACTTGTGTGCTGGTAACTTTTCAGTCATGTCATTGAAAAGTTACTAGCACACAAGAAAATGAATAGTGCAAGATAACTTGCATTTGTATATTTGTAGCACGTGAATGGACTTTTAAGTGGCATTAACTGCTAGCAGCTTCCTTTAAAGTCATTTGAAAGCCATGTAAAGATTTGTGTCAGAAATGAAAGTAAGCTGTTAGGGCCTGTCATTTGTTTTATTCTTCAGGCGTGGATCATATAATTCCAATTTCATTGGGCTCAAGGTACTACCACAGTATAGCCTTAGTAAAAGAGTAGGATTGGGTGTTAAGGCTTAAAAATTTGCATCTGACTGGTAGCATTTTTTTCTTTTTTCTTTTTTTTTTTTTAATTTTAGTTTGGCACATAATCTGTGATTTTTGGCTTTAGGCCATTTTTTCTTCATAACATGTCTTAAGTCTGTTATAGGTGCATGGAAAGATTTTGTGGCCCATAGTGTGTAGGTGTTAGTAACTTTGTCATTTGTTGTGGTGTTGCCTGCAAATACAGAGGACTGGGATCAGCATCTGAACACCTTAAGGTCCTTTCTTCCTGGAAGTCCACCATGTCCCTCAAGTAGCTCTGTAAAACACTAGCAAACCTTCTCAATGTTCTTTGTTCCTCATTCCCAACCCATAGGGAAGGCAGGGGAGAGAGCAGTTTGTAGGCCAGCATAAAATAGGGCAGGATGGAATGATGGAGGGAATCACTGCTTCAGCCTGTTCCTCCACAGTGTCACCAATTTTCTTTTTTGTTATTTCTGTCTCATATGTTGCAATTATACCGCCTCATGGTTGTTATTTAACGTCTTCTGAAACATGGAGTGTGAAAAAACTAACTGTAATCACAAGTGGATCTTTGTTTATAAATAAAAAAATAAATTTCACTTTTAAGTAGGCACATATGTTCTTGTTGTGTTTGACGTAGTCCAAAAAGATTTTGATATTTTTGGCTTATGTGGATGCTGATAAATCTGAGATACTTACTTGGAAAAAACAATTTTCTTTTTATGGAGAACCTTGAAGAAGCATCTCAGACTTTGTTGTCCAAGCCCATTTCTGCTTACTGTGGACATAATGGCTTCTGGTGGTAGAAACGCTTAAAAGTTACAGTACAGTGCTTTTTATCCTGAAAAGGAAGACCTGGGCAGAAGGATGTTGCAGCAATGTAGTAACTGTATTGATGGTGCTTCTGGAACTTGTGTGCTTTGACTCTTGTCTCTTGTGCTTTTCTCATACTTCCCCTGTTGTAATATTCTCGTGGTTGATAATGTTATACTCCTTCTGTAGCTTATACCTATGTTAATTGTTTGCGAGGAGCAAGGATTGCCTCTTTGTTAAATGCTTGTACAGTTCTTGCTGCATTGTAGGTAGCTCTGGGAGGTACTCGCAAGGTGAAGTTTACTTAGGGAATCTCTCTTGAGATGTCTGAAATCACGCCAGGGGAGCTTAAATTTAGGAACGTGCTCTGAGTTAGTGCCAGGAGAAATCAATCTTTCTCTAGGGAGTCTGAAGAGACTAGTCTGCTTAGACCAAAAAAAGTCATTGCAGAAGCGCTGGCCCCCATGACAGTAATGGTAATGATAGTATTACCTATATCAGTCATTTTACCCATTTTCCTAAAGTAACTGTTTGGTTAGCACTTCTTAATTTGACTCTAGGTTGGTGTTGAACTTTAATTGTACATGAGGATATGCATTCTGAAAACTTTATTATATTTGTCAGTCAATTTTACAGTATCTTTGATTTTTGAAGGGATTTGTATCTTTTCTCTGCTTTGGGTAATAGTGTTAACACTTTCTCATAGTAAGTGCATAACTGTGACACCTGCTATATTTATCCAAAAACCACAGGGGTCCTGGAGGGTAAGTGCTGCTTTTGGCCTTGAATGGATCCCAACTTTAAGCTTTTCCAGTCTTATTCAATATATGCAGCAGGTATACTTGTGCAAAGAAAAAGGAGTGTGGTGTCTTGGAGGAGGGTGTAAGTCAGAAACTGTAGACAGAGAAAAGCTCTCTTGCAAAACCCTCCTGCCAGAGGTTTAACCTGTGAATAAAGATGGCAAGTGGATATAGTTGTAGGGGGAGCTGTAGTGTGTTTATGGGTGTTGGATGTGGGAGAAATTCAGGACTAATCAGTAAGGTTAGAAAAAATGCAGTTTAGAGTTTGAATTATTTTCTTTTTTATGTGATTATAAATGATAGTTATGTATATATTTATATATAAAGTGATATAACATATGGTCAGACACATATATTTGAATTCCACCTGGTATGTAATCATGATCCTGTACTGCTAGGTGAAGGATGGGAAAACGCCCTTCTATGAGTCTGTTATTCATAGAATGGATCCCTTACCCTTTGTGCTTACCTCACTTGCAGATGATAATGTACAAAAGAAAAAAGAATTATGTATGCTATCAGAAATTTTAAAAAATAATTACATATGCTACCAGAAATTTTAAATTTAGGAAATATAATTAGCTATATTTTTCCTCCAGATGCCTGTTCTCCTGAGCAAGAATTTACATCTTTGATTCAAATTGTAGCTAATGTCTGGTACATATCCACTTAAGAGAACTGTCATACGTTCTGTGTGGCATGTAGAAATTAAGTTCTTTTATTAACTAGAGCAAACCCTTGCTACCTTGTCTGAAGTAGTACACTAACTACTATATAATAGTCTGGTGATTTTTTAACTGTAGTGCAATGAATAGACTAAAGGAATAGGATGTCTTCAGCAGAAGAGCATGACAGCCCCTTTTGTAGTAGCTGAGCTCTGATCTGCAAGGAGAGTTGAACTAATACCTGTTCTTTAAATCAAACAGAGAAGGGATAAGTAGCCTTGCTCCTCGTACTAGAGGAATCACCTAAGTGTGGACTTACAGAGTGAATGGGCGAAAGCCATCTTCCTCTGTTTTATGAATGACAGTGAGCCCTTCTTGCAATCTATATTACAAAATCTGTTCTACTCTCTAAAGTAATCCTTTCAACATGTTTGTTTTTTTAAAAATAAATTTAACACTGTAGTTGAATGCTTGCCCTAATTGTTACATACTTATGAAGAGTTTTAGCTGATGTGGTTTCATTTTTGTTTTCTGGAATGGCACTTCTACTACTGTCTCCTGTCTTCTTATTCAACTCCTGAGACCAAAGCTGCAGAAAGGGAGCCTGTTCATCAGAGGTCTGCGGGACTGCTGTGGTTGCAATGACTCAGCTCCTGTACTGAATGCATGGGAAGATAAATACGATGACACAGATGATCTTAGACCTACCAGTGTAAAGACACAAAGACTCAAGACATCACAAAGCAGCTGTTACTCTCTAAGGGATGAAAACAGCATTTCCAAAAGAATGGATGCACTGCTGTCATTGGGGTTTTAAAACTGCTTTTGGCCGATTGAACTGGAGATATCTAATGTACAATTGCGAGAGATTGGTAAGGTGGGCTTTAAACTGAAGGGCTCGGGGAGGGGTCCAAAGTGGCAATGCTCAGGCCATCACATCCAACTGGGGAATAATCCAGGCCAACCAGAGCAGCAATACATGTTCCTTAACTGCCTTCCAAGACAAGAACCAGGAGGCCAGCCACCTCAAGAGTGTGCAGGGCTATGGTGGATCCACTTGCACCCTGCCTGAGAAACCTGCATGCTCAGTTACCCACGCGTCTGAAATGCCTGTACGCCAGCGTGCTCAGTTTGGGCAATAAACAGCAAGAATTAGAGATCTGTGTGCGGTTGCAGGGCCATGATCTCATTGCAGTTAGAGACATGGTGGGACGGCTCGCATGACTGGAATGCTGTCACGGATGGCTATGTACTTTTTAGGAAAGACAGGCTAGCAAGGAGAGGTGATGGAGTTGCTCTGTGTGAGGGGGCAACTGGAATGTATTGAATTCTCCCTAAGGGTGAATGCAGAATGAGTCAAGAGCTTATGGGTGATGATTAAAGGGAAGGCCAACATGGGTGACACTGTTGTGTGTGTTTGCTACAGGCCACCTGATCAGGAAGAGGGAGTTGATGAGGCCTGCTACAGACAGCTGCAGGTAGCCTCACCATCACAGGCCCTGGTTCTCATGGGGGGCTTCAACCACCCTGATACCTGCTGGAAAGACAGCACAGCTGGGCACACACCATCCGGGAGGTTCCTGCAGAGCATTGATGATAACTTTTTGACACAGGTAATGGAGGAGCCAACAAGGCAAAGTGTGCTGCTGGACCTTGTACTCACAAACAAAGAAGGACCAGCTGAGGGCAGCCATGGTGGCAGTGACCATGAGATGGTAGAGTTCAGGATCCTGTGTGGAGGAAGCAGGGCAATAAGTAAGATTGCAACCCTGGACTTCAGGAGAGCAGACTTTTGCCTCTTCTAGGACCTACTTGGAGGAAACCCATGGGTTAGGGCTCTAAAGGTAGGGGGTGTCCAAGGCAACTGGCTAATATTCAAGCATCGTTTCCTCTAAGCTCAAGACTGGTGCATCCCTATGAGTAAGCAATCAAACAGAAGGGGCAGGAGGCCTGCATGGTTGAGCAAGTAGCTTCTGGCAAACCTCAAACAGAAGAAGGAAGCTTATGGGATGTGGAAAAGGGGACAGGCCACTTGGGAGAAATATAGGAATGTTGTCAGAGTACGCAGGGATGCAATGAAGAAGGCTAGAGTCCATTTGGAATTAAATCTGGTGAGGGATGTCGGGGACAAAAAAAAGGGCTTCTTCAAGTGCATCAGCAGCAAAAGGATGACTGGGGAAAATGTGGGCTCGCTGCTGAATGAGGTGGGTGCCTGGTGAGGAAGGATAAAGAAGGCAGAGTCACTGAATGCCTTCTTTGCTTCAGTCTTTACTGCCAAATCTGGCCCTCAGGTTTCCTAGACCCTGGAGGCAAGAGAGAAAGTCTGGAGAAAGGCTCACTCTTGGTTGAAGAGGATCATGTTAGAAATTCTTTAAGCAAATGTGATACCCACAAATCCATGGGTCCCAACCGGATGCATCCCTGAGTGCTGAGTTTGCTGGCAGATGTTATTGCTGAGCCACTCTCATCATCTTTGAAAGGTCCTGGAGGACAGGAGAGGTGCCTGAGGACTGGAGGAAAGCCTGTGGCACTCCAGTCTCCAAAAGGGCAAAGAGGAGGACCCAGGGAAGTACAGGCCAGTCAGCCTCACCTGCATCCCTGGAAAGCGGATGGAACAGCTTCATCCTGGAGGTCATCTGTAAGCATGTGGAGGAAAAGAAGGTTATCAGGAGCAGTCAGAATGGATTCACCAAGGGGAAATTATGCCTGACCAACCTAATGGCCTTCTACTATGGAATGGCTGGCTGGGTAGGTGAGGGGAGAGCAGTGGATGTTATCTGTCTTGACCTCAGGAACATTTTTGACACTGTCTCCCATAACATTCTCAAGCTTAGGAAGTGTGAGATGAGTGACAGGGATGTAGATTGAGATCTGACTGCAGGGCAGAGCTCAGAGGGTTGTCATCAGTGGTGCAGAGTCTAGCTGGAGGCCTGTAGCTACCAGTGTACCCCAGTGGCCAGTATTGGGTGAAGTCTCACTCAACTTACTCATCAGTGACCTGACTGAAGGGACAGAGTGCACCCTCAGCAAGTTTACTGATGATACAAAACTGGGAGGAGTGACTCGCAGGAGTGAAATAATGGTCTCAATGACATATCAATATGATCCTAGTTGAAGACGCTTTACTTAAGTTTCTGCAAGTTTATAAACAATTTTCGTATTAGTATACAGATCACACCTTAATTCTATTGGTTACATACACTGTTCAGATATTGCTATACAGATACTAATTGGTTAAAAGCATACAAGCAGTTAGTCCCATCTTTAAAATAGTTGACATTCCTGCAGTTACCAGCTCCCAATTCAACTCCTGTTTTTTTGCCTGCTTAACTGCCAGAGATCCTGTTTGCTTTGTTCTCGGTGTCTTTCTCACAGCCTTGCAGCCTTGCTGACCAGACAAAGCTTTTAATCATATCAAGCTGGTAAAGCAAGAGTGACTTTTGATAGGCCACATGTCCCTTTTCTTCCAAATACATTGCCACAGTGACTGATACAACAAAAGGTTGTGCTGCCATTCAGTGAGACCTGGACAGGCTGGAGAGTTGGGCAAAGAGAAACCTAATGACATTTCACAAAGGCAAGTGCAAAGTCCTGCACCTGGGAGGAACAACTCCATGCACCAGTGCAGGCCGGGGGCTGACCTGCTGGAAGGCAGCTCTGTGGAGAAGGACCTGGGAGTTCTGGTGAACAGCAAGTAGCCCATGAGCCAGCAGCATGCCCTGGTGGCCAAGAAGGCCAGTGGGATCCTGGGGGGCATCAGAAGGAATGTGTCCAGCAGGTCGAGGGAGGTGATTCTCCCCCTCCACTCTACCCTGGTGAGGCCACATCTGGAGTGCTGTGTCCAGTTCTGGGCTCCCCAGTTCCAGAGAGTCAGGGAACTACTGGAGAGGGTCCAATGGAGGGCTGTGAAGATGAGGGGACTGGAGCATCTCCCTTATGAAGAAAGGCTGAGAGAGCTGGGACTGTGTAGCCTAGAGAAGAGAAGACTGAGAGGGGGTCTTGTCAATGTATATAAATATCTTAAGGAAGAGTGTCAAGAGGATGGGCCAGGCTCTTTTCAGTAGTGCCCAGCGACAGGACAAGGGGTGATAGGCACAAACCGCAGATGATCTCCAGAGATCCCTTCCAACCCTCACCATTCTGTGATTCTGCGATTAGGGAGAATTATTTCTACACAAGAAAGCCCTGTTAGGTTAACTGATTTTGAAAATGGGCCTCCTTTTCAGATTGAAGTTAAGAAAATATGGAAGACCTGCAGTTTTTTTGCTATGTGGAAAGCAACTGGCTGACAAGATAAAAATTTCTCGTGTCCTTAGTAGCCCTTGAAGGGGCTGCTTGTATGCAGAGCATATACAGGCAAACAAAAGACCCCCACCCTTCCTTGATGTGGTACCAAAACATAAGCAGGCCCTAAGAGTTCATCCTGTCAGTGCATGCAGCCTGTGTACACCATGCAGAGGCAGGCCAAACAGCCTAGCTCCAGTACATCCACACACCGCAGTGCAGTGCCGCATGGATAATATACATCAGTGTGGCTATCACTTTGATCCAGCTTGAATGAATGTGATGATACTCCTCGTATTTCAAATTTCAGGTCACATCTCTAGCTACCGCATATGTCTCTTTCTGTGTTTTAAACATGCTGTAAGTGCTTTCAAGGTAAGGTTCATACTACTTTAGGCCATTTTGAACTTCAAGCTTGAAATTGGGGACTAGTTGAAAAACAGACATCTCCAGAGCATGAGATCTGTCGTCTTCTGGTGACAGGGAAGGACAGAGGGAAGCCTAGTTGGTTAAGTAGGACTGGAGGTTGAATTTGAACATTGAAAACTAGCTGAGGTGAATATAGACCACAGAGTTTATTAAAGATGGAGGACATGCTGTATTTTGCAAAATGTTTTTCCCTTTGTGTGGCTAAAATTCAGATTGGCTTCCATACCATAGCTTTTGTAAGAATTTTTAGTCGCCAAACAAAATTAATTTCTGGCCTTTACTTATGCTGTGGTAAACTGGAATTAATTGTCTTGAAAGCAGGCCTTCCACCACTGTGAAATTAACCTATGACAAGAAGCAAGTAAAATGTCTCCAGTCTCATGGTAGGAGGCGAGGTAACTAAACAGTATTTAAACAAATTATCTTTTGTAATTACATCACATGTAGTAGATAGAAATAGTAGAAAGCTTATAGTTGTAGAAATGTATTAGGAAAAAGACCAAGTTGATTCAAAACCTATTGAAATCACTGGAAGGCTTTAACTGACTTTCTTGTGGTTTGTGCATCATCCTTACATTAGTTCCTAAACATATTTTGCCTACTAATTATATGGGGTTTGGGATGAGTGTCAAATCAATTTGAGAGGCATCTTCTGCTTTATATTTTTTATATTTGAGGTTAGAAATATGATAAGCTGAGATTCAGTATTTATTGGTTCCTGCATGACTGAAAATAGAGTAAGTTCGTGCTCTTGATTTGGCTGGCAGTGATCAGTACAAACTTTAAAACTCTGGAGCTCTATTCCCCGTAGTCAGAGACTTCACTTGAGGAGGACTTTGCAAAGCTTGGCTATACACCACAGGGTTCTTCTGATGCACATTACAGAGCTACATGTGGTGTCCTTGCCATTGTATAAGTGTCAGGAAGTTCAGGTCTGTGTTAGAGACCTGAATGCAGCATAGTTTTGTTCATTGGGAATGTGAAAAGATGTAACTCCATAACCTGCTTTGGCAGAAGTCCCTGGTATATACACGTTTGCTGTGGAAAGTTTTCCTTGTGTTGATATAACTTCTTTACTTCGTGGCAGTGCTTGTAGAGTGTTGACATAAAGAACAGCTTTCCTCAGTGGTGTAAGAGGCATTTACAGGTCCTACTATACTGTATTGGCAAAATACCCCTGTACCAACAGGTTTAGTTGGTCCTTATTAAGTAATTCAAAAAATTGAATGGTGCGTGGAGTAGACTTGTTTGGGAAACAAGTATCTTTGAGATGCAAGAGAGATGCCCAAGAAAACCATCGTTTTAATAAGTACTAGTTCAAGTAAACTGACAGAGAACTGTCCAAAACCGCATTTACCTTTACTAGCCTTTACTGCAGCTGAAAAAGATTGTCACTGCACCTACATGACTTGTACAAGGGTGGATGAAACCCCTCTGTGAATAAGGGGACATGAGACTGCTTCTGTTTCCCCTGGGATGTTGAGGCAAACTCCACAGAAGGGTACCTCTGAGGAACAGAGCTGTGTGGCTGGGGAAGAGGAGGACCTGTAACAAGAGTCACATTCCCAGTGCACGTACCAGATGGATTAGTAGCTTGAAAGCCTGCTCCTGAATAATAGATAAACATGCCCAGAGAAGTGGCAGGCCAGATTTATGATCATGGGCCCATATTACAAGCAACCCCCCCATCCCAGCATGCATTATTAAGCTTATATATGATACTAGGTTTCTCTCTTCATTGATTCTCAGCTAGTGAGAGTGGTGCGTTAGAGGGCTCAGCATGCCCCAGGAGACATGCCTGGGAACAGTTGTAGAGCTACAGCTGCCCAGTTCCTTTCTGTAAAGTGATTTGCAGAGTCTCTCAAAATAGCAACGCTGATAACTACTTTTCATCTCAAAGTGGAATGACCCATCTTAGTGATTTGGTACTGGGACAGCATGCGCTGCTTCTGGGGCACAAGGAATTTGTCTGTCCTGGTTAAGGCAGTGTAATTAGCATTTTTGTTGAATATATTGATCAGATTATGGGCCTGGCTTTAGACTTGAAACTTCCTTTGTTTCTTTACAGCAGACCTGAAAATTAGTGATGATGACACATTTTATATAAAACTAGGAAATACTAACTGTGTATAATTTTGGTCAGTTCTCTGTAGCTGTATACAGGTTTTGCACAGGGACAACTGTAAAGTACAAACACTAAAACCAGCCTGATTTCAGGTGTGGTTACCAAGGCTGCACATCCTTCCTCCTCTGTGAGCATATGTTGTTGATCCCATTACAGCTAAAGGCACCTTTCAGTGAGTTGATGACAATATGGCAGTTTTGAGTGAGAGGGAACAGGCTTAAGTCCTATTTTTTATAATGCTATTCTCCACAGAACTGTGGTGTTCATAATCTAGCGCAGTAGCTATCAAACTGCTGCTCACCAATGCTTTACTGTGTGAGAGCTGCATCCTGGGCAAGCATCTCTGATGAGGATGCTGCAAGTTTTGAATTATGGAGGCTGTGGAGGTGACTGCTGCAGCTGCATACTCTTTGCTGCTGCTTATCTGCAGACATTTGCTTGACTGCTTCAGACCTAGAGAGAATACGTCATACTGGTTTGCAGAGCGAATGTCCACTGGATTGAAGAGGTGTGAATTAGATGGCAGACAAAGGTTGCCAGGGCTCTGCAAGAGTAGGCAGCGAAGAAATGTCCTGAGACACAGGCACGCTATTTTTCAGACCTGGGAGACTATTCAGACCCAAAAGCCAGCCTTTAAAGGAGAGGACAAAAAGACATTTTTCAGGTCAAAATTTAGTTTGTTTTACTATTTGTGCAGTATTATGGCAAATGGAGCATTTAAAATGGTGCTGAGTGATTGCAAGATATGCTTCCCACAGTGGTCTGTAAGATTCTGCTGTATCACATTTTCACTGAAATACAGACAAAGCCATTACCAAAGGTAATGAATTCAAGAAGGAAAATAAGGTCGGGTTAAGTTTCACAATGCTTATGCAGTGAATAAGAGCATGAGAGTTCAGGTTTTGCTTATGATGACATTAGAGAACTTTAATGTCTCTTTCACAACCATAATGTTAGAGTCTATGTAATAGACCTGTGTTTTATAAAGGGAAATACAAACTATTTCACAAATTGTGCCAACTGAAATGTTTTCCCTTTGCATTAACAGGCAGTGAGTAAAACATGATTCCTGCTGATCAGGATGATCAAATGGCATTAAAGTGGTACATATGTCTTGACTTCTGACACAGCTCTGCTTAAATGTAACACTTCGCCATGCCATAGACTGCAACAGCAGTATCTGTGTGAAGAAACCTGTTTCATGTTAGTGAGGTGAAGCCACCACTCAATATGGTGTGGAGCTTTTTACAAGGTTATTTGGACTATTTGAGACCAGATTAGTTATACCCGCCAGGTTGGTTGCGGCTAGCTGCTAGTGAAGGTGTGCTGGTTGTGAAAGAGACATTAGTTTCTTGCTACAGTCCTGCCTTTCTCTAGGTAGGCACACCAGCCTCCTCAGAGGTTCTTCAGGGCTCTCGGACACTCTGCTCTCTTGTATGGTATAGACAAACCTAAAAGTCTCTTGTGGATCAACTACATTTGGAATACGATGATCTTAGATTGCTGCTGTTGTCTTCCTCTCTATTTACATGGAAATGTAACCCATTTTCTTTTTGGCAGGGATACATGTCTTGTTCTAACTTCATTTGTGCCTACAGGAATGGCTGCTCCTTCAGATCTACTAGCTGAGATGATTAGATAATGACTTCCGTGCCCATTTCAGTCTATGCTGGGTGAGCCTAACCAGAGACCTGATAATTTACAGCCAGAAGTAGCGGAGGCAGGAGGTCTATCCAGCTGGCACAGCAAGATTTGGAAGATGTTTCTGTGGCCTTATGTGCATTGTCTGCGCATCATCATGATAGCTTTACTCTGAGTGCCGTGGTAAAGTGGTTACCATTTAGTTCCCTGTTTTGTTGCTAATTGTTAAAATGTAATGAAAGTGCTGTTGTTTTGCTCTGCACTGTATATGTAAGCAAACAATCAGTGTCAGACATTGAGTTAATTTCACCTGCCTTTACACACATTGTGGAGGCTGTTCTCTGACAGGCTTTTCTTTTGGAGGCAGTGTTGGCTTCAGCAGCCCCACCTTTCTGCTGCTGTTCTCTGCTGCTCCATCTCTGCCTTAAAAATGCCCAGGTACAACTGGGTTCCGTCTTCCTGGTAAAGGAAACTGAGGAACTCTTCCTTGTTTAAAAAAATAGATTAATAAAAAGATCTTTTTAAACAGATTGGATAATTGATCTGATTTAGCATGAAGTCTTGCAAGGATGGTTGTACTTGCTGGTGCAGTGCACCAGTGCAGCTGAGAACATAGCATGGGGAGGATCAGGGTAAAGTATTAGCCTGTGGGAAGGTATGAAGTGTTCCCCTTTCAAGTGGATCTGCTGCCAAGAAAGGTGTTTGATAATTTTAATTGGGTATCTGAGCTGTTTTAAGTAGGATGGATGCAAGCATTGCAATGCTCTAGCACTGCAAAAGAGTTGTCTTTTTCAGTTGCTTAGGAAAATGAAAAACTGAATACAGGCTCTGAAATCTGTTCTTAAGCTCTGTTTGTTGTTCTCTGTAATGAATGCTGTCAGAGTGAGTTTCGTTTAGAGCCAGTCACACTGGGCTGCCTTTGTAGGCAGCGAAGACAAGGAGGCACAGCTCATCTGCTTTTTGAGTGGAGGTGAAGTACATTGTGTCCTGTGTGACAAGGTCAACCATGCATGTATACATAAGAGCATCTTCACTGTGTCTGTGACACAGGATCCAACATCCAAAAGTGCCATAAATAGATACTAGAAGAGAATATGGGGAAATAGCATACATGCCTCCCCTGACAGCCTCCCAGTTGTATTTCCAGTTCAGACACTGACTGAACCAGATGCGAACTCTGATTTAGATGTGATTGATGGATTCCTCTTCTGTGAATTTGTGTGATCTTCCCATGTAAATTTTTGCATTCACAGTACCCTTGGGTAAGAATTTCTTGTTTTGGAAGGCTCCTAATCCCGTATTTGAAGGTGCCTAAAATTAAATGGGGTAAACACTCTCTCCTTAATGAATGAAATGCTCATAGTTTGGCAGAAGAATCTGGGGCTATGTATTGTGTTCTAGGTTACCTGATGTGATAATATACAAGTATGAGTCTTCTGCTCAGAAAGGTATAGCTTATTTCAAACTAGGTGAAAAGTGGGAGCTTGCATGCTCGTGGCTTCTGGTTAAGAATCCACCAAATGGAGTGGAAATGCATCAGACTGGCAGTTTGTATAAAACAGCAGTTGCTGAGTATGGGAACTGGGAACAGACATTTGGGCCCTAGGTCATGCCTAAGGCTTAATACTGCAGCATAGTATTTGGTCTTTTTCTTCAAAAAAGGGAACTGGGAACCATGTTTGGCTGCTACCTCTGCTCAGAAAATTTGCTTTTGGACTTGTGCATGCGGGGAGAGTTGTACACACAGAAGGAAAATG